>NC_034187.2:77250916-77310916 GCF_002021735.2 Oncorhynchus kisutch
TCGAGAATATGAAATAATAAAAAACATTCCTATAAAGGGCAACGTACTTCCAGCTTTCCTCTGCCTCTGAGTGAACTAACATCGGCCAGGATGAAGGCCATGCAAACAAGTGAATACCATCTCTCTCCTTTAGACTCTGTCTGTACTGGAAAACTGCTCCATTTTCCCCCTGTCTCTCCTCTCCTCGTATCATCTCTCTAAGCCTCTCCCTCTCAGCACAGCACATTGCTGGTGTGAATAGTTTAAAGTGCTATGCCAAGACCGGAGCATTGAAATACACACACACACAGAGACTAAATCAAATCAAATCCCTCCCAACTTTCCATTCCCCATAGACGACAAGGAGAGAACAGATGAAACAGAGTTAGAGAGAAAGAGAGAGAGAAAGAGAGAGAGAGAGAATGGCTCACAGGGCTAGTTTGATGGATGGAAGAAATGGTGGTGTGATGGATAGATAGAGAAAAAAGACGCGTCTCCTGTCTCTGTGTTGTGCCTACTGTCTCCGTGTTATGTCTCTTGTCTCTGTGTTATGTCTCTTGTCTCTGTGTTGTGTCTCTTGTCTCTGTGTTGTGTCTCTTGTCTCTGTGTTGTGTCTCCTGTCTCTGTGTTGTGTCTCCTGTCTCTTGTCTCTGTGTTGTGTCTCCTGTCTCTGTGTTGTGTCTCCTGTCTCTGTGTTGTGTCTCCTGTCTCTGTGTTATGTCTCTTGTCTCTGTGTTGTGTCTCCTGTCTCTGTGTTGTGTCTCTTGTCTCCGTGTTGTTTCTCCTGTCTCTGTGTTGTGTCTCTTGTCTCTGTGTTGTGTCTCCTGTCTCTGTGTTGTGTCTCTTGTCTCTGTGCTGTGTCTCTTGTCTCTGTGTTGTGTCTCTTGTCTCTGTGTTGTGTCTCTTGTCTCTGTGTTGTGTCTCCTGTCTCTGTGTTGTGTCTCTTGTCTCTGTGTTGTGTCTCCTGTCTCCTGTCTCTGTGTTGTGTCTCCTGTCTCCTGTCTCTGTGTTGTGTCTCCTGTCTCTGTGTTGTGTCTCCTGTCTCTGTGTTGTGTCTCCTGTCTCTGTGTTGTGTCTCCTGTCTCTGTGTTGTGTCTCCTGTCTCTGTGTTGTGTCTCTTGTCTCTGTGTTGTGTCTCTTGTCTCTGTGTTGTGTCTCCTGTCTCTGTGTTGTGTCTCTTGTCTCTGTGTTGTGTCTCCTGTCTCTGTGCCATGTCTCCCAGCAAGATGACGAATGTGGAATTGCTGTCCCTGAATGATGGTGGCATTCACCCTTCACCAGTGGATTTGGGCCTTGAGGGCTCGATAAACTCTCTACTGTACTAGTGTTGCACATTTCCGATAACTTCCCCAAAATTCCCTGGTTTTCCAGGAATTCTCGTTGGAATTGGGATTTCTGGAAAACCTGGACATTTTGGGAAAGTTACTCAAAGTTTACAACCTTTTACTACCTGGAATATTCATTAGATTGTTGTTCAAAGATCTATGTTACAAAGTCTAAGAGGCAGTGAGATTAATGACGAGATTAAAGTCATGATGGTACAACTAGTTTAACAACCTAGTTGAACTTCAGTAGAGGACACATCCTGTGTGAACCCCCTTACCACTGGGAGGGGGACGATGTACCTGGGTCATAGGGGAAGTGTTGTATAATACCTCAGTGAACATGAACAGCAGAAGGTACATTTGTACCGAACAACCATTTCATTTCACAACATCACATCATTTCCTTAGTCATTTCAGTTACATTCATGGCTGCATCTCTCAAGACCCAAGCCCATTCTGGCTGGTTTCAGTCCATGTAGACAACTGGGGTTTACTTTGGATTCTGTGTTCTGAAGGCGTGAACTCGTTCAGAGCACCACACTAGAGGGTTAAGACCTCTGTAAAGCACAGACAATCCATTGTTCCATTCCTTATTGCTGGATTGGAAAAATTCCCAACCTGCACGTAGCCGACAATGATTTCCAGGAGGGAAAGTCCAAAGTCCTTAAAGTCAGTTTTTCTCTAACGGAATTCCATGGAATACCACTGATCTGGGGTTGACACTTCATCAAAACACTGAGCTAATACACCCCACACTGTCATGAACCATCTGGGGATCTTTACTGGAGCGAGATAGAGACACATGGCGGAGGGAGAGAGTAAAGAGAAAGAGAGAATTAAAGAAAGAGAGAAATGAAAGAGCGATGAAAGGGATGTGTAACAGGGAGAAGAAAGAAATAAAGAGAGGTAGAGAGAAGTCCCTGGTCTGCATCCTGACCCATTTCAGATGTGTGCCACGCCAATCCTCTTTCTACCCACTACAACAGGCCTGGACGCACAGTAATAACCATCGTACACACACAGAGAGCCCGCTGACAAAGAGAGCAAGAGAAGAAAGGAGAGAGAGACAGCCTACGTCTCAGGATGGAGAGAGACAGCCTACGTCTCAGGATGGAGAGAGACAGCCTACGTCTCAGGATAGAGAGAAACAGCCTACGTCTCAGGATAGAGAGAGACAGCCTACGTCTCAGGATAGAGAGAAACAGCCTACGTCTCAGGATAGAGAGAAACAGCCTACGTCTCAGGATAGAGAGAGACAGCCTACGTCTCAGGATAGAGAGAAACAGCCTACGTCTCAGGATAGAGAGAAACAGCCTACGTCTCAGGATGGAGAGAGACAGCCTACGTCTCAGGGTGGAGAGAGACAGCCTACGTCTCAGGATAGAGAGAAACAGCCTACGTCTCAGGGTAGAGAGAGACCGTGAAAGAGAATGGGGATTATCATTTAATAAGGGCCAGGAAATCTTTGTCAAATCCCCCCGAAGGAGATGAAATGCCTCCATGCTTCCATGCCCCAGGCTCAGAGGTTGTGTGTGTGTGTGTGTGTGTGGTTGTGTGTGTGTGTGTGTGGTTGTGTGTGTGTGTGTGGTTGTGTGTGTGTGTGTGTGTGGTTGTGTGTGTGTGTGGTTGTGTGTGTGTGTGTGTGTGTGTGTGTGTGTGTGTGTGTGTGTGTGTGTGTGTGTGTGTGGTTGTGTGTTTGTGTGTGTGTGTGTGTGTGTGTGTGTGTGGTTGTATGTTTGTGTGTGTGGTTGTGTGTGTGTGTGTGTGTGTGTGTGTGTGGTTGTGTGTGTGTGTGTGTGTGGTTGTGTGGTTGTGTGTGTGTGTGGTTGTGTGGTTGTGTGTGTGTGTGTGTGTGTGTGTGTGTGTGTGTGCACCCTTGACTGTGCTTGGAGACAAGAGGTATAACTCAGAGATCTCTAGCATTAAATTAGATCAGATGACCGTTGGAGGCAGAACATATAGACATAAGGCCCTGTATTTGTATTAGCTCAGACCCACTACGTCCCAAATTAAATGCACCCTATTCCCTATATTGTGCACTATTTTTGGTCAGATGGGCCCTGGGCAACAGTGGTGCAACTACACATGGAATAGGGTGCCATTTTGGAGTCATCCAGCCTTACAGACCCTTACAGAGCCCCACCGTGCTCCAAATACAGTAGCCTAAGATATGTAGGACATGAGAAGGCATCTTATAGAGTGACGCTGACTCATGTGCTGTGAGGTATTACACATGGCTATTACATTACACAATCAACCAATCAAGTTTGGTCAGGTGTGTGTGCATGTGTTTCTGCATATCATGACAGATACAGAATATAGATCGTCCTTTCTGTACTCTTGAGGAAAGTGCATTCCCCATACGATTTTTTATTAAGAGAGTGTGTGTGCACTCTTAAGTCAGTGTCATGACGTTGGCCTGGTGGTAGGTTTATGACAGTCATAAATAACTATTCCCCCTTTTTCCTCTCTCTTCCTTACTGATGTGACATTTGAAAACCCCTCGGTTAACATAGAGATTCTTGGAACATCAGAAGGTGGGGGAAATGAACCATATTTTGGTAATCCAACCAGTTGAACATATTCATCATTAATGAATATGATGTCAGTTCGGTCGTCATCTGAGACATTCTCATCAATGATAGGATGACATAAACTCTACAGTGGAAAGTCTGCACATTGTAGTTATCGGATTCACATGGAATTGTTGTTCAATATAAATGTTTGAATATAAAATTATTGGTGAAAAGATTAAATGTAATTTTAGCTTCCAAATGAGAGATTTGGGTTTTCATAAGGTTAGGGCTCTGCTCAATCAGTGGCCCGCCCCTGTGAAGGGACATGGGTTATAAAACTATGAAAACATACCCTTCTCGCTCCACTATATAAAGCCTTGACAAAAATGTAACCTCCTGTACCGATGATGTTAGGATGGCGATCCATACATTAAAAGGGACTAATATGTCAACTGTTCCAGGTATGTTAGGATGGCGATCCATACATTAAAATGACTAATATGTCAGCTGTTCCGGGTATGTTAGGATGGCGATCCATACATTAAAAGGGACTAATATGTCAACTGTTCCAGGTATGTTAGGATGGCGATCCATACATTAAAATGACTAATATGTCAACTGATCCGGGTATGTTAGGATGGCGATCCATACATTAAAATGACTAATATGTCAACTGATCCGGGTATGTTAGGATGGCGATCCGATGTCAGAATGGTTCAAATAATAACTACAGAACGAAGCCAACCTCAGCGTGAGCTTTGGTTGCGAATGGTATGAACTTTGAACTCTTATTCACTACAGAAGTGATACCTCCTAGCCGTTGAGTTAGCAACAGCAGCTGCAAACGTGGGCTAGGAAAGAACAGGCAGAGTGTCCTGTCTCCCACACAATGACGTTACTACAACGTATGCTATTTACCAGCAGAGACATTCTTCAAGAGACACGGCCTTCCATCTACCACCAACCTACCGAAGCGCAGCTCAGAGTAAATATGTATTGCATTTTCCAAGTGGGCGGTAATTTAGAATGCATAAGATACTGTATTTACGATAGCACAGCTTCTCCCTTTGTCCCTCAGTCTTCCAGCTCTTTCACTCAAACCCAGACCCTTTTCTTTTGTGTAACCAGCTGTCATATCTGTTCTGTCCATCAGGGACGTTTTCCTTTATGACATCATTTGTAATCAAGGTATGATTCATTCTGTGTATATGTAATTGTGTGTGATTAGTTAGGTATTTAGTAAATACATAATTAAACCCAATTTTGTATTGCTGATTCAACTAGTTAGCCAGGGTTCGTGAAGATAACAGCTCTATAAATATTATTTTGTGGTGCCCCGACTCTCTAGTTAATTACATTTACATGATTAGCTCAATCAGGTCATATTAATTACGGAGAAAGGATTTTATAGAATAGCATGTCATATCACTTAATCCGGCATTGCCAAAGACACGACATCAGTGTCTTTTTGTAGTCTGACACACCAGAACAGTCTGACACAACAGATCAGTCTGACACACCAGATCAGTCTGACACACCAGATCAGTCTGACACAGAGCAGTCTGACACACCAAAGTAGGCTGATACACCAGATCAGGCTGATACACCAGATCAGTCTGACACACCAGATCAGTCTGACACACCAGATCAGTCTGATACATCATGTGGGAGGATGCATTTGGGGCTTGTGAAAGACTCCAATCCTGTCTTGCTATGCTTCAGGGTCCCCCTTATCCTAACTGTCTCACACACAGACTTGTGAATCCACTCACACACACACATACACACACACACACGCACGCACGCACGCACGCACGCACAAACGCACGCACGCACGCACGCACGCACGCACGCACGCACGCACGCACGCACGCACGCACACACACACACACACACACACACACACACACACACACACACACACACACACACACACACACACACACTGCAGCATGTAAATCGTTTCCCTGTGCCACCGGGTAAGCTGTCAGCGCAGGTTGAGGCTCATGCTGTTTAACTCATGGAATATCCAGAGTTTCACCTCCTAACTTATGTCTTCACACTATAAGACAGACTGAATGAAAATAAGCCCAATCATTTTCCATGGGTGACTGCCTAATATAATTATGCCGAACAACAGAGGCAATTTCTTAAAGCTTAGTTCAAAAGCTTTAAGTTTGTGAGTGACCAGACCCATTGCATGTGTCAAGACCACTGATCTGAAGTCTTAACATCAGTTAAGTGGGATATAACAAAGTCTTGATGTCTCTGAGTAGTTTTCTGATAATGCTTGCATAATCCATTCAGACCCCTTGACCTTTTCCACATTTTGATACGTTACAGCCATATTCTAAAATTGATGAAATAAGAATGTTTTTGCAAAAATGTAAATTAAGAATTAAAAATTAAATTAAAAATTAAGGAGTATTGTGTCTAGACTGATGAGAGAAAAAAAAAACGATTTAATCAATTTTAGAATAAGGCTGTAACGTTTACAAAATGTGGAGAAAGTCAAGGGGTCTGAATAGGATGATATTTTATAAAAGCATTTGGTATGTATAACAGCTACAGCCATCTGTCCTATTTCCCATAACATCCTATTCTGGTAGAAACATACCTTGATTATGTGTAGTCATTAGATGAAACACACGTGATGTTGGACAGATTGCAGATTGAGTTGAGCTGTAACACCCTTCTGGTTGCAACATGTGTCTGAATTAATATTTGATAAATATCGATGACGGAAAGCTATTTATTTGCCAGGAGCTCTGGGCCTTGTATGAATAATCTAACTGTACACATTTCAGTAGGAAAAACAAATAACTACCAAATGACACGTTGGGCATGGTCACCGAACCACGACAATGGCACAATCACTGGCAATCAAACACTTTGACTGGATTCTTGTGTAAGTAAACAGGGTTTTGGAGCCTGTAGGCCTCAAGCCTACTGAACTGGAGCTGAGACAATAGCTCTGGTTACCTACACAGGTCTTCACTTCTTATGTGAAGATTTTAACACCAAATTGTGTGCCATTTTAAAAGCAAAGACGCTTGTTTCTACTAAACGTCAATTTTTCTCTTAGTGTCTGGACATCCTTTTGCACAGACATTGAGTGTAACATCATCCTCCGTGTAGCCACTCCATGTACTCTCACATCTGTTATGAACTGCTTCAGCCTGTTCATCATGTCTGAACGAGGAAAGGATGCTGGGAGAAGGGAGGAAGAGAAGGAAAGAAGGATGATCCCTCCATCTGTCAAAGTCCAGCAGATCACAGTGAGGGCTGCAGATGGAACGAGGGAGCGAGAGAGAGGAGGAAGGAGAGGGGGCTGGATGGAGGGATAAATCTAGGCCAGGTCTTGAGCAGAACAGGGGAAGCGTGCCTCTACTCTGCGATACGGGGGTTAACTCGATACTTCCTCCTTGAGTTATGATGCAAACAGCAAGGGCTTCTGGATGGACTGCTCACTCTGTCTGCAATCATTCTCTGTTTCTGTTCCCTCCCTCCCTCCCTCACTTTCTCTCTCTCAGTTCAGTTAAATTATCACTCTCCCTCCCTCCCCTCTCTCTCCATCCCTCCTTTACCTACCTACCTACCTACCTACCTAGCTACCTACCTACCTCTCTCTCTCTCTCTCTCTCTCTCTCTCTCTCTCTCTCTCTCTCTCTCTCTCCTCGCGCTCTCTCTCTCTCCTCTCTCCCTCGCTCAATTCAATTCAATTCAAGGGGCTTTATTGGCATGGGAAACATGTGTTAACATTGCCAAAGCAAGTGAGGTAGATAATATACAAAAGTGAAATAAACAATAAAATGAACAATAAACATTACACTCACAGAAGTTTCAAAACAACAAAGACATTACAAATGTCATATTATATGTATATATATATATATACAGTGTTGTAACAATGTACAAATGGTTAAAGTACACAAGGGAAAATAAATAAGCATAAATATGGGTTGTATTTATTCCCTCTAACTCTTATTTTACTCTCTCTCTTTCTCTTTTACTCTCTATTATTTCCCTCTCTATCTTTATCTTCTTGATCTAGTCCCTCTCTCTAATTCAGCTTGTCCTTTATCTCTTTCTCTATCTCTATCTTGTTATTCTCTCCCTCCGCTGTGAACTCACCTCTCCCAACCTCCAGATGAATCCCGATCACGTCCACACTCTTTCTTTGCTTTGTTTCATCGATTTAATCTCAGGTTCATTTATATTAAAAAACATTTCTTTATTTCTCCTCCTTCTTAACTACCTCTTTCTCTTTTAGGATGATTTTATTCCTTTCTCTCTTCACCTCTAGATTCTCAAGCATCATCGAGGTCAAGCTTCAAAACTTTGCCTTGCTGTTTGACTAAAGTAATCTGCTGTATGTTTATATTAAAAACAGGTCTCTTTATTCCTTCCTGTTATCTCCATAGAAGTCACGGTTAGGGAGCAGGGGAGTGAGACGAGGGACTGTTCCTGTTGCTATGAGACAAGACAGAAGTTATCTCCATAGAAGTCACGGTTAGGGAGCAGGGGAGTGAGACGAGGGACTGTTCCTGTTGCTATGAGACAAGACAGAAGTTATCTCCATAGAAGTCACGGTTAGGGAGCAGGGGAGTGAGACGAGGGACTGTTCCTGTTGCTATGAGATGAGACAGAAGTTATCTCCATAGAAGTCACGGTTAGGGAGCAGGGGAGTGAGACGAGGGACTGTTCCTGTTGCTATGAGACAAGACAGAAGTTATCTCCATAGAAGTCACGGTTAGGGAGCAGGGGAGTGAGACGAGGGACTGTTCCTGTTGCTATGAGACAAGACAGAAGTTATCTCCATAGAAGTCACGGTTAGGGAGCAGGGGAGTGAGATGAGGGACTGTTCCTGTTGCTATGAGACAAGACAGAAGTTATCTCCATAGAAGTCACGGTTAGGGAGCAGGGGAGTGAGACAAGGGACTGTTCCTGTTGCTATGAGACAAGACAGAAGTTATCTCCATAGAAGTCACGGTTAGGGAGCAGGGGAGTGAGACGAGGGACTGTTCCTGTTGCTATGAGACAAGACAGAAGTTATCTCCATAGAAGTCACGGTTAGGGAGCAGGGGAGTGAGACGAGGGACTGTTCCTGTTGCTATGAGACAAGACAGAAGTTATCTCCATAGAAGTCACGGTTAGGGAGCAGGGGAGTGAGACGAGGGACTGTTCCTGTTGCTATGAGACAAGACAGAAGTTATCTCCATAGAAGTCACGGTTAGGGAGCAGGGGAGTGAGACGAGGGACTGTTCCTGTTGCTATGAGACAAGACAGAAGTTATCTCCATAGAAGTCACGGTTAGGGAGCAGGGGAGTGAGATGAGGGACTGTTCCTGTTGCTATGAGACAAGACAGAAGTTATCTCCATAGAAGTCACGGTTAGGGAGCAGGGGTGTGAGACGAGGGACTGTTCCTGTTGCTATGAGACAAGACAGAAGTTATCTCCATAGAAGTCACGGTTAGGGAGCAGGGGAGTGAGACGAGGGACTGTTCCTGTTGCTATGAGACAAGACAGAAGTTATCTCCATAGAAGTCACGGTTAGGGAGCAGGGGAGTGAGATGAGGGACTGTTCCTGTTGCTATGAGACAAGACAGAAGTAATGACTTAGATGAAAAAGGAACATGTCTCGTTAAGCGGCTAAATCCTCTGTAATATGTAATACTGACTGCATGGTCACATCCCACTGGTCACGCTGTGGTAGGCCCGTTATGAGAATGAATGAGGTGCTTTCAGCCAAAGAACGAGTGGCATGTTGAACAAGATAATCTTCTCTCCCATCCACACACTCATTCAAATGATCTCAGAAATACACCTTTCATTTAGCGAAATGCAGATGCGGAATCCTTATTCACATCTGTTGCTGTCGTAAACACAGCGGAATCAGAGAGAATTTATGGGTAATGGCCTGTTAAAGCGTCTGGGCCGCTCCCCAAAAACCTAGCCTAGCTGTTGTCTAACGTTTGAGTACAAGCCTAAAAAATGAGAAAAGAAATCTACAAAATTCACCAGAAAAACATTTAACGACATCGAACATTGGGAGATAATTATGCTGACAACAGAGCTCCCAGACCTCAGCGGTTGCACCTGTTGTGTGGTATTCCTGTAATGCTGCCACGAGCCTAATTAAACACCAGATTGAACCTCTGAGAGGCTAGATGACATAATGACCACCTCATTATTCACCCAGAGAAAAATTTCCTGAAATGACACAAAAATAAAGGACTATTTTCTCTCAGTTTATAGACAATAGCTCAGTGATTCTCATTGGGGGTCTAATCAGATCGTATCACTCCGCGACTAGCATGTAATGTGTAATCAGTGGAGGTCGACTATGTTTAGGGTGGTTGTGATAAGACCATCGAACATTTTGAATCACAAAACATGCTCAGGTTGGTTAGGGATGGATTATTTTTTAAACCAGACACGTTTGGTTTCCTTGACCTATCGTTTCCCCTACGGTACCTCAAACGTTAAATGACACAGGACTTAATTCAGTGGTTATGGATTGCTATTACCCCTCTCTTATATGAGTAGATGCGTCCTGTTTTAAGTTTAAATGCATATGTGGGGGATATAGGTTCATAAACAAATACACTTAGGAAACTCTGTTGGGCTCCATTGAACTCCAAACCTAGTTGAGATTGATGAGGCTGTGTTGAAGTAGCTTCTTTGTCTCTTTTACTTGGCAGTCAAAACATGGGTGGGAGACAAGCATTAGAGAGGAATACTATGTACACCACAGACACGAGAATGAGACACTTCTTTGGACACGAGTGTGAAAGAGAGGGGGAGAGTGATCAGAAAGTGGTCCGAGGGCAGTGTAGAAGCCAGGCTTCTGGAACAGACTGTGTCCAGAACACGCACATCGAAGACATGGTGTAGTCTGTTTCTTTACAAACAGCGTAGTGTCATGCCTGCTTACCAAATCGCACACTGTTCCCAATATAGTGCACTACTTTCGTGGTCTGTCCGTTCGTCTGTGTGGCTTGTCAAAAGGCTCCTTCAGAATACATATATAATCCCTGTGGAGTTTAGGTTTAGGGTGACAACACATTAAACATTGCACTTCTATTGAGGAATGTCCAGCAGGCAGCTGAAAAGTCTAGTAGCTACATTGTGATGGTACGCTGTTGTAGAAGCAAGGATTCAGTCCTTCCACTGGACTAAGCCTTTCTAAGGGCGGGATCCTCTCCGGTGTTTTTACTCCAAACAAACCTACATGAACAGACCATCACCCTCCACCGTAGAAGGAATGAAAGGAGAGAGGGATGAATGGGGTGATGGAGGAGACAGGGGCGGGGGGAAACGACGTAGTGGAGAGGGAGGAAAGGCGGGAGGAGAGGAAAGTGTGTGTTGATCTCCTGTTTCCGTAAGTGGTTTGTGTAGGGTGTCGTTAGGCAAATAGGGGTGAAGTGGAATCGGGAACGCCAGGAGGAGTCTGGTGTTGGTCAACTGGAATACTAGGAATAGTGATGCCAGGAGGAGTCTGGTGTTGGTCAACAGGAATACTAGGAATGGTGATGCCAGGAGGAGTCTGGTGTTGGTCAACTGGAATACTAGGAATGGTGATGCCAGGAGGAGTCTGGTGTTGGTCAACTGGAATACTAGGAATGGTGATGCCAGGAGGAGTCTGGTATTGGTCAACTGGAATACTAGGAACGGTGATGCCAGAAGGAGTCTGGTGTTGGTCAACAGGAATACTAGGAACAGTGATGCCAGAAGGAGTCTGGTGTTGGTCAACTGGAATACTAGGAATGGTGATGCCAGAAGGAGTCTGGTGTTGGTCAACAGGAATACTAGGAACAGTGATGCCAGGAGGAGTCTGGTGTTGGTCAACTGGAATACTAGGAATGGTGATGCCAGAAGGAGTCTGGTGTTGGTCAACAGGAATACTAGGAACAGTGATGCCAGGAGGAGTCTGGTGTTGGTCAACTGGAATACTAGGAATGGTGATGCCAGGAGGAGTCTGGTGTTGGTCAACTGGAATACTAGGAATGGTGATGCCAGAAGGAGTCTGGTGTTGGTCAACTGGAATACTAGGAATGGTGATGCCAGGAGAAGTCTGGTGTTGGTCAACTGGAACACTAGGAATGGTGATGCCAGAAGGTTAGTGTAGTGATACATGACAGACAACACCAAGTTTAGGCACCCGCCCAAACTGTGTGTGCATTTGTGTCAGTGTTAGCTTCTCTCAGACAGAGAGAGAGACAAACACACAGAGAGAGAAAGACAGAGACAGACAGAGACAAACAGAGAGAGAGAGAGAGACAGGAAAGCGAGAGAGAGAGAGAGAGAGAGAGAGAGAGAGAGACAGTAAAGAAACACATTTAGACCCAACAAAATTGGGAGAATCTTGAATGCAGCCCAGCCATGCAGTTTATAAACTTGATCTCCACTATAAAAAGGACCCTAGACATTATCTCACATCTAACTAAATATTAGAGTTTTTCTTGGTCATTTTGAGGAACAACTCAGGACCCACATTTTAGTCTCCCAGTGTCTTTGTTTATCTCCTGTGTCCCTTCTGCCAAGTGGTCGGAGGCCAGTGTTTAACGCTCCATAACATCGTCAGCACCCCCATTCACACTCAGTGAACGCTGTCAGTGGCTTTTCCCAAATAGAGGGCGGGAATTTTAATAGGAGGCTCATAAATGGACCGCCGTTCCTCATCTCTCGACAGTAAAAACACTCACTCTCTGTCTCTCTGTGTCTCTGTTTCTCTGTGTCTCTGTTTCTCTGTGTCTCTGTTTCTCTGTCTCTCTGTGTCTCTGTTTCTCTGTGTCTCTGTTTCTCTGTCTCTCTGCATCTCTGTTTCTCTGTGTCTCTGTCTCTCTGTGTCTCTGTCTCTCTGTGTCTCTGTCTCTCTGTCTCTCTGTGTCTCTGTCTCTCTGTGTCTCTGAACATTATGATTGGTGTATCTGTATCTGTCTCTGTGTCTCTGTCTCTCTGTGTCTCTGAACATTATGATTGGTGTATCTGTATCTGTCTCTGTGTCTCTGTCTCTCTGTGTCTCTGTCTCCCTGTGTCTCTGACCACTATGATTGGTGTATCTGTATCTGCCTCTGTGTCTCTGTCTCTTTCACTCTGTCATTGAAGGAAGGAAATTATCCTGGGTCAACTTTCATTCTAAGTGCAAACATCTTAACCATCCTGATGGTCTTCCTCAATGTGATAACCATTGTGGTCATTTTCTTCAAAGGTAAGAGGTAGGGAAGGAAGGGTGGTAAGGAAAGAGGGAGGGGTGTGTGGTAAGGGGAGAGGGAGGGTAGAGAGGGAGGGAGGTGTGGTAAGGGGAGACGGAGGGTAGAGAGGGAGGGAGGAGTGGTAAAGGGAAAGGGAGGGAGGTGTGGTAAGGGGAGAGGGAGGGTAGAGAGGGAGGGAGGGAGGTGTGGTAAGGGGAGATGGAGGGTAGAGAGGGAGGGAGGTGTGGTAAGGGGAGAGGGAGGGTAGAGAGGGAGGGAGGTGTAGTAAGGGGAGATGGAGGGTAGAGAGGGAGGGAGGGGTGGAAAGAGTAGAGAGGGAGGGAGGGGTGTTATTAAGGAAAGAGGGAGGGTAGAGAGGGAGGGGTGGTAAGGGGAGAGGGAGGGTAGAGAGGGAGGTGTGGTAAGGGGAGAGGGAGGGTAGAGAGGGAGGGAGGGGTGGTAAGGGGAGAGGGAGGGTAGAGAGGGAGGGAGGGGTGGTAAGGGTAGAGAGGGAGGGAGGGGTGGAAAGAGGAGAGGGAGGGTAAAGAGTGAGGGAGGGAGGGGGGGAAAGAGGAGAGGGAGGGTAGAGAGGGAGGGATGGGTGGAAAGAAGAGAGGGAGGGTAGAGAGGGAGGGAGGGAGGGGTGGAAAGAGGAGAGGGAGGGTAGAGAGGGAGGGAGGGGTGGTAAGGGGAGAGGAGAGGGAGGGTAGAGAGGGAGGGAGGGTAGAGAGGGACGGAGGGGTGGTAAGGGGAGAAGGAGGGTAGAGTGGGAGGGAGGGTTGGAAAGGGGAGAGGGAGGGTAGAGAGGGAGGGAGGGGTGGTAAGGGGAGTGGGAGGGTAGAGAGGGAGGGAGGGGTGGTAAGGGGAGTGGGAGGGTAGAGAGGGAGGGAGGGTAGAGAGGGAGGGTGGGTAGAGAGGGAGGGAGGGGTGGTAAGGGGAGAAGGAGGGTAAAGAGGGAGGGAGGGGTGGTAAGGGGAGCGGGAGGGTAAGAGAGGGAGGGAGGGGTGGTAAGGGGAGCGGGAGGGTAGAGAGGGAGGGAGGGGTGGTAAGGGGAGAGGGAGGGGTGGTAAGGGAGGTCTGTGTATCAGTGGAGAGAGAACTCGTAATGCCTCTAAAACATTTCCATACTGCATATGAGTCCCACATGGCACCCTATTCCCTTCATAGTGCACTACTCAATAACAACCCTGCCCCTATATCAGCAGTCTCCTCCGACATTCTCTGACTGAGAAAGTTGTGAACTTTGAAATACCATGTGATTTATTCATTTGGAAAGTATTCAGGCCCCTTGACTTTTTTCCACGTTTCGTTATGTTAAAGCCTGATTCTAAAATTGCTGAAAAGGTTTATTTTCCCTCATCAATCTACACACAACAAAGACAAAGCAAAAACACGTTTTTAGAAAAGTTTGCAAATTTCTTAAAAATTAACAAATAAAATATCACATTTGCATAAATATTCAGACCCTTTACTCAGTACTTTGTTGAAGCACCTATGGCAGTGATTACAGCCTGGACCAAAGCACCATGGCCCCTCATCAAAAGTAGTGCACTATATAGGGAATAGAGTGCCATTTGGTACTCAGAACAATCTGGTCTGGCCCACTATCCAACTGGCTGGATGACCTGAAATAACCTCAGTGTGTTATGTTCTCCCAAAATCTGCCGAGGTGTGTATGTGTGTGTGCGTGTGTGTGCGTGTGCGCATGCGCGTTAGCTTCCGTGCGTGTGTGTGCATGAGTGTGTGGTTTTGCGCTGAAGTAGGGTGAGCCGTATCTTCAAAAATACTGAGAGGAACCCAGGATACAAACCACTGACACCGACCGCCGACACGACCACGGACACCAACCACGGATATAAACACAGATACCGACCACAGATACCTTACCTCAGAAATCAACACACAATACCCCATAATGGTAAAGCAAGAAAAAAAACTGTTTTTTAGAAATGTTAGCAAATGTATTCAAAATAAAAAACAGAACCACCTTATTTACATAAGTATTCAGACTCTTTGCTATGAGACTTGAAATTGAGATCAGGTGCATCCTGCTATGATTGATGATCTGTTTACATTGATCATCCTTGAGATGTTTCTACAACTTGATTGGAGTTCAACTGTGCTAAATTCAATTGATTGGACATGATTTGAAAATTCTATTGTTATGACATGATTTGGAAAGGCACACACCTGTCTATATAATGTCCCACAGTTGACAGTGCATGTCAGAGCAAAAACCAAGCCATGAGGTCGAAGGAATTGTCTGTAGAGCTCTGAGACAGGATTGTGTCGAGGCACAAATGTTTTGGTACCCTGTGGAAGGGTACCAAAACATTTCTGTAGCATTGAAGGTCCTCAAGAACACAGTGGCCTCCATCATTATTAAATAGAAAAAGTTTGGAACACCAAGACGCTTCCTGGAGCTGGCCGCCCGGCCAAACTGAGCAATCAGGGGAGAAGGGCCTTGGTCAGGGAGGTGACCAAGATCCCGATGGTCACTCTGTCAGAGCTCCAAAGTTCCTCTGTGGAGATGGGAGAACCTTCCAGAAGGACAACCATCTCTGCAGCACTCCACCAATCAGGCCTTTATGGAAGAGTGGCCAGATGGAAGCCACTCCTCAGTAAAAGGGACATGACAGCCTGCTTGGAGTTTGCCAAAAGGCACCTAAAGGACACTCATACCATGAGAAACAAGATTCTCTGGTCTGATGAAACGAAGAATGAACTCTTTGGCCTGAATGCCAAGCGTCACGTGGGGAAAAAACCTGGCACCATCCCAATGGTGAAGGATGTTGGTGGCAGCATCATGCTGTGGGGATATTTTTCAGCAGCAGGGACTGGGAGACAAGTCAGGATCGAGGGAAAGATGAACCGAGGAAAGTACAGAGAGATCCTTGATGAAAACCTGCTCCAGAGCATTCAGGACCTCAGACTGGGGCGAAAGTTCACCTTCCAACAGGACAACGACTCTAAGCAAACAGCCAAGACAACACAGGAGTGGTTTCAGGACAAGTCACTGAATGTCCTTGAGGGACCCAGCCAGAGCCCAGACTTGAACCTGATCGAACATCTCTGGAGAGACTTGAAAATAGCTATGCTGCAACGCTCCCCCATCCAACCTGACAGAGCTTGAGAGGATCTGCAGAGAAGAATGGAAGAAACTCCCCATATACAGGTGTGCCAAGAAGACTCCAGGCTGTAATCACTGCCATAGGTGCTTCAACAAAGTACTGAGTAAAGGGTCTGAATATTTATGCAAATGTGATATTTTATTTGTTAATTTTTAAGAAATTTGCAAACTTTTCTAAAAACGTGTTTTTGCTTTGTCTTTGTTGTGTGTAGATTGATGAGGGAAAATAAACCTTTTCAGCAATTTTAGAATCAGGCTTTAACATAACGAAACGTGGAAAAAAGTCAAGGGGCCTGAATACTTTCCAAATGAATAAATCACATGGTATTTCAAAGTTCACAACTTTCTCAGTCAGAGAATGTCGGAGGAGACTGCTGATATAGGGGCAGGGTTGTTATTGAGTAGTGAGAAATTAGACAAATTATAGAGGGAGGGGTTTGCTATTCAGTAGTGAAAATTGAGTGTGTTGGTTAATGTGAATAGATATTGCTTGCCGAAACAGTTGTTTTGAGTGCGACAAAAAATAGACATCGAATGACAAGGATGGAGAGGCTGTTTGTGGAGGTGGAGAGTTTGTGTGTGTGTGTGTGTTTATGTATGTGTGTGTATGTATGTGTGTGTGTGTGTGTGTGTGTGTGTGTGTGTGTGTGTGTGTGTGTGTGTGTGGTTGTGTGTGAGTGTGTGTGTGTGTGTGTGTGTGTGTGTGTGTGTGTATGTGTGTGGTTGTGTGTGTATGTGTGTGTGTGTGTGTGTGTGTGTGTGTGTGGTTGTGTGTGTATGTGTGTGTGTGTGTGTGTGTGTGTGTGTGTGTGTGTGTGTGTGTGTGTGTGTGTGTGTGTGTGTGAGTGTCAGTGTGTGTGTGTGTGTGTGTGTGTGTGTGTGTGTGTGTGTGTGTGTGTGTGTGTGTGTGTGGTTGTGTGTGAGTGTCAGTGTGTGTACTGCTATGTGTATGAGAGGCACGAGGAGTGAGTTAGAGTGTGTGTATGGGAAACAGGGAGAGAGGAGGTGGGGTTCAGGGTTCAGTTCTGCTAGAGCAATTATCTTGTTCCTCAAACTTACCATTTAATGGAAACCCTAGGGACTGCGCCAAACTACACGCCTGTCCTTAGGTATGAACCTCCAAAATGTGTTCCTCTTTCTCTCGCTGTCTCTGTCTCTCTCTCTCTCTCTCACACTTTCTCTCTCTCTCTCTGTCTCTGTCTCTCTCTCACTCTCTCTTTCTCTCTCTCTCTCGCTGCCTCTCTCTTTCTCTCGCTGTCTCTCTCTCTCTCTCTCGCTGTCTCTCACTGCCTCTCTCATTCTCTCACTGTCTCTCTCTTTTTAGTTCTTTAAAAACATTTTTTTTTATTGGAGACTTGACTTCACAAAGTTGCTATCAGTTTTACAGGTGTGGAGAAAGAAAGTCCATTATAATTCTCCTGAACATTATTTCCCTGCATGTTCCTCTCTTTCCACAGACGGGTGTTCTCTCTCTGTCCCTCTCTGTTATAATGCTAATGCCATGTGAATGCGGTAATATGAGTTAGTGGAACCAGTCAGCAGCGTGTCGTATGTGAGGAATAGACCTACTGGTATAATTCCATTAACAACATCATGCATGTGAGTTGAGTATCCAGCTAAAACTCCATTACCTGTCGCAATGCTGTAAAGGGGTTTCCTAGTTAGCTACAGTTATGACTAATGAGACACAGCCCAGTCAAAATATAATAATACTACAATGCTATAAAGGGGTTTCCTAGTTAGCTACATTTATGACTAATGAGACACAGCCCAGTCAAAATATAATAATACTACAATGCTATAAAGGGGTTTCCTAGTTAGCTATAGTTATGACTAATGAGACACAGCCGAGTCAAAATATAATAAGAGGGTGGATATGACCCCACTGCTACAGTCTGGTCTGTGTGGTACAGGAAAAAAGAGGGTCCTACTGGTCTCTCCTACTGTCTGACTGGAGTCACATTGAGACAGGCCATGTTACTGGTCTCTCCTACTGTCTGACTGGAGTCACGTTGAGACAGGCCATGTTACTGGTCTCTCCTACTGTCTGACTGGAGTCACGTTGAGACAGGCCATGTTACTGGTCTCTCCTACAGTCTGATTGGAGTCACATTGAGACAGGGCCATGTTACTGGTCTCTCCGAGAGAGAGAGAGAGAGAGAGAGAGAGAGAGAGAGAGAGAGAGACAGAGAGAGAGAGAGAGAGAGAGAGAGAGAGAGAGAGAGAGAGAGAGAGAGAGAGAGGAGAGAGAGGTCAAATGAAAAGATAATTACCTGAGTCTCAGGACTAGGCTGTCTGCAAACAACCCTTTAATGACTCAAAGTCCCACTGCATGCAAATCACCCACAAAACCTTTCTCAAATCCCTTTTCCGCTGCTGAGAAAGCAGTCTGCCTGACGCGCCTCTTTAGTATGACTCCATATGGTTTGGACCAGAACGTGTTTACTTAGGTTTGGGGAGAGGGGGCGAAAACCAAACACTCTCAAGTATTCTGACAAAGTAACCAACCCCTCTGATCCTCAGCAATCGCCCCCATTCCTCCCCCTCTTCACCTCCTCCCCCTCTTCACCTCCTCCCCCTCTTCACCTCCTCACCCTCTTCACCTCCTCACCCTCTTCACCTCCTCACCCTCTTCACCTCCTCACCCTCTTCACCTCCTCACCCTCTTCACCTCCTCCCCCTCTTCACCTCCTCACCCTCTTCACCTCCTCCCCCTCTTCACCTCCTCCCCCTCTTCACCTCCTCACCCTCTTCACCTCCTCACCCTCTTCACCTCCTCACCCTCTTCACCTCCTCACCCTCTTCACCTCCTCACCCTTTTCACCTCCTCCCCCTCTTCACCTCCTCACCCTCTTCACCTCCTCACCCTCTTCACCTCCTCACCCTCTTCACCTCCTCACCCTCTTCACCTCCTCCCGCTCAACCCGCAAGTTTAACAGAAGAGAGAGGAAGAAAAAACATACATGAGAATCTATGTGAGAATCAGCCTGCGTTGCATTTGTACAAGCTACAGTTAGCTTTTCACATGAAGAAAGGGAATTGAATCAATCAGAAGGACCTGTATGTCACTAACGAACAGTTTTGAGACGTAATTCCTGACTCTGAGGGGTACACTGTGGCTGTTTGTTTGGAATGACACAGGGACAGGGAGAGTACAGTGCCAACTATAAGTGCTGAACCAACAATATGTCTTACCGTACCTACACCTCTATCACACATACTGATACCCTGCATGGCTGTAGTGACTCTGTTTCTACTAACGAATTATTGACAGAAGATATGACACACATAACAACCCAGTATAGCAAGCAGCCTAATCAAATAAAATCAAAGTGCCGAATACAACAGGTGTAGGTAGATCTGACAGTGAAATGCTGAATACAACAGGTGTAGGTAGACCTTACAGTGAAATGCTGAATACAACAGGTGTAGGTAGACCTTACAGTGAAATGCTGAATACAACAGGTGTAGGTAGACCTTACAGTGAAATGCTGAATACAACAGGTGTAGGTAGACCTTACAGTGAAATGCTGAATACAACAGGTGTAGGTAGACCTTACAGTGAAATGCTGAATACAACAGGTGTAGGTAGACCTTACAGTGAAATGCTGAATACAACAGGTGTAGGTAGACCTTACAGTGAAATGCTGAATACAACAGGTGTAGGTAGACCTTACAGTGAAATGCTGAATACAACAGGTGTAGGTAGACCTTACAGTGAAATGCTGAATACAACAGGTGTAGGTAGACCTTACAGTGAAATGCTGAATACAACAGGTGTAGGTAGACCTTACAGTGAAATGCTTACTTACAGGCTCTAACCAATGGTGCGAGAGAAAAAAGGTGTGTGTGTGTGAGTGTGTGCGTGCGTGCGTGCGTGCGTGCGTGCGCGTGTGTGTGTGTGTGTGTGTGTGTGTGTGTGTGTGTGTGTGTGTGTGTAGGTAAGTAAGGAAATAAAACAACAGTAGAAAGACATTTGAAATAACAGTATCAAGGCTGTATACAGACACCTATTAGTCAGACTTATTGAGGTAGTATGTACATGTAGCTGTATACAGACACCTGTTAGTCAGGCTTATTGAGGTAGTATGTACATGTAGCTATATACAGACACCTGTTAGTCAGGCTTATTGAGGTAGTATGTACATGTAGCTGTATACAGACACCTGTTAGTCAGGCTTATTGAGGTAGTATGTACATGTAGCTATATACAGACACCTGTTAGTCAGGCTTATTGAGGTAGTATGTACATGTAGCTGTATACAGACACCTGTTAGTCAGGCTTATTGAGGTAGTATGTACATGTAGCTGTATACAGACACCTGTTAGTCAGGCTTATTGAGGTAGTATGTACATGTAGCTGTATACAGACACCTATTAGTCAGGCTTATTGAGGTAGTATGTACATGTAGCTGTATACAGACACCTGTTAGTCAGGCTTATTGAGGTAGTATGTACATGTAGCTGTATACAGACACCTATTAGTCAGGCTTATTGAGGTAGTATGTACATGTAGCTGTATACAGACACCTGTTAGTCAGGCTTATTGAGGTAGTATGTACATGTAGCTATATACAGACACCTGTTAGTCAGGCTTATTGAGGTAGTATGTACATGTAGCTATATACAGACACCTGTTAGTCAGGCTTATTGAGGTAGTATGTACATGTAGCCATATACAGACACCTATTAGTCAGGCTTATTGAGGTAGTATGTACATGTAGCTATATACAGACACCTGTTAGTCAGGCTTATTGAGGTAGTATGTACATGTAGGTATCGTTAAAGTGACTGTGCATATATGATGAACAGAGTAGCAGAAGTGTAAAAAGAGGGGTTGACGGGTGATGGGACACAATACAGATAGTCCGGTTAGCCAATGTGCGGGAGCACCAGTTAGTCAGGCTGATTGAGGTAGTATGTACATGTAGATATGGTTAAAGTGACTATGCATGTAAGATAAACAGAGAGTAGCAGCAGCGTAAAAGAGGGGTTGGGGGGGGGGCACACAATGCAAATAGTCCGGGTAACCATTCATCTCCTATAATCCTATAATCTCTATGTTCTCTGTTCTCTATGTCCTCTATGTCCTCTATGTCCTCTATGGGCTCTATGTCCTCTATGTCCTCTATGTCCTCTATGTCCTCTATGGGCTCTATGTCCTCTATGTCCTCTATGGGCTCTATGTCCTCTATGTCCTCTATGTCCTCTATGTTCTCTATGTCCTCTATGTCCTCTATGTCCTCTATGGGCTCTATGTCCTCTATGTCCTCTATGTTCTCTATGTCCTCTATATCCTCTATGTCCTCTATGTCCTCTATGGGCTCTATGTCCTCTATGTTCTCTATGTCCTCTATGGGCTCTATGTCCTCTATGTCCTCTATGTTCTCTATGTCCTCTGTGGGCTCTATGTCCTCTATGTCCTATGTGGGCTCTATGTCCTCTATGGGCTCTATGTCCTCTATGTCCTCTGTGGGCTCTATGTCCTCTATGTCCTCTGTGGGCTCTATGGGCTCTATGTCCTCTGTGGGCTCTATGTCCTCTATGGGCTCTATGTCCTCTGTGGGCTCTATGTCCTCTATGTCCTCTGTGGGCTCAATATTCTCTATGTCCTCTGTGGGCTCTATGTCCTCTATGGGCTCTATGTCCTCTGTGGCCTCTATGTCCTCTGTGGGCTCTATGTCCTCTGTGGGCTCTATGTCCTCTGTGGCCTCTATGTCCTCTGTGGGCTCTATGTCCTCTGTGGGCTCTATGTCCTCTATGTCCTCTGTGGGCTCTATGGGCTCTATGTCCTCTGTGGGCTCTATGTCCTCTATGTCCTCTGTGGGCTCTATGGGCTCTATGGGCTCTGTGGGCTCTGGTCAAAAGTAGCACACTATATAGTGAATAGGCTGTCATCTGTGACCCAGACTGAAGGCGTGTTGTGTGTCTTGCTTCATTCCCAGTCTTGTGTGTAATCTCAATAGCATAATGTTCAAAGAAAATGAGAGGTCTTGTGGCACGGCACGGAATAACACTGTAATCCTCTACCATACACAGATGGGGTCAGTGTGTGTGCGTATGTGTGTGTGTGTCTGTGCTATGTGTATGTTCTCTAGACAGTATATATACATAAATAAATATAGGACAAATCACACATCACGACAAGAGAAACAACACAACTCACAACCTAAGACAACAAACAAAGTAAGCAAGGCAGCAACACATGACAACACAGCTTGGTAGCAACACAACATGGTAGCAGCACAAAATATGGTACAAACATTATTGGGCACAGACAACAGCACAAAGGGCAAGAAGGTTGAGACAACAATACTTTATGCAAAGCAGCCACAACTGTCAGTAAGAGTGTCCATGATTGAGTCTTGGAATGAAGAGATTGAGATAAAACTGTCCAGTTTGTGTGTTTGTTGCAGCTCGTTCCGTCCGATGCTGAGAAAGCAGTCTGCCTGCATCTCTTTATTATGACTCCATATAGTTTGGACCAGAACGGGTTTAGTAAAACAGAGATAATGGAAGTGAGTAAGATGAAATTGAAGAGGGGGTTGGAGAGGAATAGAGAGTTGGATGAGGTTGGAGAGGAATAGAGAGTTGGATGGGGTTGGAGAGGAATAGAGAGATGGATGGGGTATGAGAGGAATAGAGAGTTGGATGGGGTTGGAGAGGAATAGAGAGTTGGATGGGGTTGGAGAGGAATAGAGAGTTGGATGGGGTTGGAGAGGAATAGAGAGATGGATGGGGTTGGAGAGGAATAGAGAGATGGATGGGGTTGGAGAGGAATAGAGAGTTGGAGGGGGTTGGAGAGGAATAGAGAGATGGATGGGGTTGGAGAGGAATAGAGAGTTGGATGGGGTTGGAGAGGAATAGAGAGATGGATGGGGTTGGAGAGGAATAGAGAGATGGATGGGGTTGGAGAGGAATAGAGAGATGGATGGGGTTGGAGAGGTATAGAGAGATGGATGGGGTTGGAGAGGAATAGAGAGATGGATGGGGTTGGAGAGGAATAGAGAGATGGATGGGGTTGGAGAGGAATAGAGAGATGGATGGGGTTGGAGAGGCATAGAGAGATGGATGGGGTTGGAGAGGAATAGAGAGTTGGATGGGGTTGGAGAGGAATAGAGAGTTGGATGGGGTTGGAGAGGAATAGAGAGATGGATGGGGTTGGAGAGGAATAGAGAGTTGGAGGGGGTTGGAGAGGAATAGAGAGATGGATGGGGTTGGAGAGGAATAGAGAGATGGATGGGGTTGGAGAGGAATAGAGAGATGGATGGGGTTGGAGAGGAATAGAGAGATGGATGGGGTTGGAGAGGAATAGAGAGATGGATGGGGTTGGAGAGGAATAGAGAGATGGATGGGGTTGGAGAGGAATAGAGAGATAGATGGGGTTAGAGAGGAATAGAGAGATGGAGAGAGAGGAGAGGGTTGGAAAGGAAGAGAGAGATGGAGAGAGATTTGCATTTTCCCTCTCTCCCCTCTCCCTCTCTAATGTTTTCTCTCTCTCCCTCTCTAACGTTCTCTCTCCCTCTCTCCCCTCTCCCTCTCTAATGTTTTCTCTCTCTCCCCTCTCCCTCTCTAATGTTTTCTCTCTAACTTCCTCTCTCACTCTCTCCCTCTCTCCCTCTCCCCCCTCTCACCCTCTAACTTTCTCTCTCCCTCTCTCCCCTCTCCCTCTCTAACTTTCTCTCTCCCTCTCTAACTTTCTCTCTCCCTCTCTCCCTCTCTTTCTGGCTCCTTCACTCTACCTAATAAGAGGACTGTGGTTTTATTGAATGGCATAAACGGCCCTTAAAATGCTTTTTGAATGACTAGTGTGAGGGAGTGTATGTGTGTGTGTGTGTGTCTGTACATTCTGTCTGTGTGTGTATGTACACACACTGAAAACCCGTTTCCATGCACAATGCCAAATTTCTTTCACCCCCCTTATCCTGAAGTTTACCACACATCCTACAGTGGTGGTTGCACTTTGTTTTTCAACTAGATTTCTCTTCCCTAACCATGCCACGGGGAAAACAGATTGCCTCTCACACACAGCATGTGGTAATAGCTACTATTTGCTTATCGTGCAAACACACGTGTGAGAGTAAAAGGCAGTCTAGTGTAGACAGATACTGTTCAGTAGTTCTCATTCAGGGCAAATCCTTAACAGCTGGGTTAAGATAGCTGTCTCGAGCCTGACCTGGCTGTGGGGCAGATTTGGAATAATATCTCAACCCACATTCCCATGTGTCTATAGACTATGATCTAGCATTAATAACAGTTATAGACTGTGAGCTAGCATTAATAACAGTTATAGACTGTGAGCTAGCATTAATAACAGTTATAGACTATGAGCTAGCATTAATAACAGTTATAGACTGTGAGCTAGCATTAATAACAGTTATAGACTGTGAGCTAGCATTAATAACAGTTATAGACTGTGAGCTAGCATTAATAACAGTTATAGACTATGAGCTAGCATTAATAACAGTTATAGACTGTGAGCTAGCATTAATAACAGTTATAGACTGTGAGCTAGCATTAATAACAGTTATAGACTGTGAACTAGCATTAATAACAGTTATAGACTATGAGCTAGCATTAATAACAGTTATAGACTGTGAGCTAGCATTAATAACAGTTATAGACTGTGAGCTAGCATTAATAACAGTTATAGACTGTGAGCTAGCATTAATAACAGTTATAGACTATGAGCTAGCATTAATAACAGTTATAGACTGTGAGCTAGCATTAATAACAGTTATAGACTGTGAGCTAGCATTAATAACAGTTATAGACTGTGAGCTAGCATTAATAACAGTTATAGACTGTGAGCTAGCATTAATAACAGTTATAGACTGTGAGCTAGCATTAATAACAGTTATAGACTGTGAGCTAGCATTAATAACAGTTATAGACTGTGAGCTAGCATTAATAACAGTTATAGACTGTGAGCTAGCATTAATAACAGTTATAGACTGTGAGCTAGCATTAATAACAGTTATAGACTGTGAGCTAGCATTAATAACAGTTATAGACTGTGAGCTAGCATTAATAACAGTTATAGACTGTGAGCTAGCATTAATAACAGTTATAGACTGTGAGCTAGCATTAATAACAGTTATAGACTGTGAGCTAGCATTAATAACAGTTATAGACTGTGAGCTAGCATTAATAACAGTTATAGACTGTGAGCTAGCATTAATAACAGTTATAGACTGTGAGCTAGCATTAATAACAGTTATAGACTGTGAGCTAGCATTAATAACAGTTATAGACTGTGAGCTAGCATTAATAACAGTTATAGACTGTGAGCTAGCATTAATAACAGTTATAGACTGTGAGCTAGCATTAATAACAGTTATAGACTGTGAGCTAGCATTAATAACAGTTATAGACTGTGAGCTAGCATTAATAACAGTTATAGACTGTGAGCTAGCATTAATAACAGTTATAGACTGTGAGCTAGCATTAATAACAGTTATAGACTGTGAGCTAGCATTAATAACAGTTATAGACTGTGAGCTAGCATTAATAACAGTTATAGACTGTGAGCTAGCATTAATAACAGTTATAGACTGTGAGCTAGCATTAATAACAGTTATAGACTGTGAGCTAGCATTAATAACAGTTATAGACTGTGAGCTAGCATTAATAACAGTTATAGACTGTGAGCTAGCATTAATAACAGTTATAGACTGTGAGCTAGCATTAATAACAGTTATAGACTGTGAGCTAGCATTAATAACAGTTATAGACTGTGAGCTAGCATTAATAACAGTTATAGACTGTGAGCTAGCATTAATAACAGTTATAGACTGTGAGCTAGCATTAATAACAGTTATAGACTGTGAGCTAGCATTAATAACAGTTATAGACTGTGAGCTAGCATTAATAACAGTTATAGACTGTGAGCTAGCATTAATAACAGTTATAGACTGTGAGCTAGCATTAATAACAGTTATAGACTGTGAGCTAGCATTAATAACAGTTATAGACTGTGAGCTAGCATTAATAACAGTTATAGACTGTGAGCTAGCATTAATAACAGTTATAGACTGTGAGCTAGCATTAATAACAGTTATAGACTGTGAGCTAGCATTAATAACAGTTATAGACTGTGAGCTAGCATTAATAACAGTTATAGACTGTGAGCTAGCATTAATAACAGTTATAGACTGTGAGCTAGCATTAATAACAGTTATAGACTGTGAGCTAGCATTAATAACAGTTATAGACTGTGAGCTAGCATTAATAACAGTTATAGACTGTGAGCTAGCATTAATAACAGTTATAGACTGTGAGCTAGCATTAATAACAGTTATAGACTGTGAGCTAGCATTAATAACAGTTATAGACTGTGAGCTAGCATTAATAACAGTTATAGACTGTGAGCTAGCATTAATAACAGTTATAGACTGTGAGCTAGCATTAATAACAGTTATAGACTGTGAGCTAGCATTAATAACAGTTATAGACTGTGAGCTAGCATTAATAACAGTTATAGACTGTGAGCTAGCATTAATAACAGTTATAGACTGTGAGCTAGCATTAATAACAGTTATAGACTGTGAGCTAGCATTAATAAGGGTTTCTTATCAAATCAAATCAAGCTTTATTTATACAGCAAATTTCAGACATGGATGCAAAACAATGTGCTTCACAGGAAAAAACATTTTTAAAAAATGAAAATAAAAACAGAAATACAGAAACTGAGAGACTAGAAAAGGAAAAGCAAAGCTAAAAACGATGTGTTTTTAGATCTCCTTTAAATATGTCCACAGTTTTGGCCCCCCTCAGGTTCTCTGGCCGGCTAATGTAGAGGCTTGGGGCATTAAAACTAAAGGCTGCCTCTGACCGCTTCTTGGTCCAAGACTTTGGGATAGTTAAAAGGCCAGTGACAGAGGACCTGAGGGACCTACTGGGAACATAACTCAAAAGCAAGTCTGACATGTATTGTGGTGCACAATTGTGGATTGATTTAAAAACCAATAGAAGAATCTTCAAATGAATTCTAGAACTCACAGGCAGCCAGTGCAGAGACCTTTAAAACCGGTGTAGTGTGTGCTCTCCATCAGGTCTTGGTCAGTACCCATGCTGCAGTATTCTGTATGTTTTGCAGTTGACCAATGTCTTTTGTTGTTGTGTAGACCAGACAGGAGAGCGTTACAGTAGTCAAGGCTGCTTATCATAAAAGCATGGATGAGTCTCTGTATCAGCCGGAGAGAGAAACGGACGCACCTTGGAGATGTTCCTCAGGTGGTAAAAAGCTAACATAATTTTGTTTTTGATTTTGAGAAATCTATGAATTGTGCCAGGAGGTTTCCTGACTTCCTCAGGAATAACTATGGGCTCTAGTGTTCACAAGCATTTAATAGGTCATTACTTGGCTCGTCAAACAGCATTTACCTCGTCAAACAGTATTATCATGAAGAACTCCTGGCCTTAGATAGGGGAAAACCCTTTGCCTGACCTTGGGTTAGTATTGCTGAATAACATCTCTCTTTGAGATGACCTGCAGAGGGGAAGGGACTGAGCAACAAACAGGCGTCTCCAAGCTTACAGACAGTCTGTGTGGTGTTATCCAAGTCTCTCGTTTCCTGCATATTCACTCAGCCACCAAAAATGCATTGTGTGATGTGCTGTCCTCCTCTGCTCTCTGCAGCAGACTGAGACTAATTACTGACACATACCAGACACATAATGAAGGAGAGAGAAATGGACATATGGTGCATGCACCACATGCATACAATGTATTTGTGTGTGCGTGTGTGTGTATTGGCATGAGTGTGTATTTCCGTCTGGGTGAGTGCGTGTCTGTGTGTGTTTGTATGTGTCACTGCGCCTGAGTGTGTGTGTGTGTATTTGTGTGCGCCTGTCTGTTTGTGTGTTCCTCTGTGTGTGTGTGTGTGTGTGTGTGTGTGTGTGTGTGTGTGTGTGTGTGTGTGTGTGTGTGTGTGTGTGTGTGTGTGTGTGTGCGTGTACGTGTACGTGTGCATGTGCGTGTGTGTGTGTGTGTGCGTGTGCGTGTGCACTCGCGTGTGCGTGCGTGTGCGTGTGTGCGTGTGCGCGCGTGCGTGCGTGTGTGCGTGCGTGTGTGCGTGTGTGCGTGTGTGTGCGCGTGTCCGTGTGCGTGTGCGTGTGTGTGTGTGCGTGCGTGCGTGCGTGCGTGTGTGTGTGTGTGTGCCTGAGTTTTTACTTGGGTGTTTCTTGCCAGCGGACGTACGTCTAAACAACTTCATCCAAGTGTGTTTTCTGACCAGAAAACGGAAGTAAAGACCCTGACAAGAACTCTCTGCTTGGCCTTGTCTGGATAATAGACAGATATCATCCACAGACAGACACAGACTCATTATCTACCCATTAAAAATATATGCAGAAAGAGAAAAGCAAAAAAAAACAAGTCAAACTGAATTGAATTCACAGACGGACTGAAACTGGACTGTTGTGTCTGGCAGGACTGAGAACTATTTGGACAATTCAGAGAGAGAGAGAGAGTTGCAGGCAATGTTTTTTTCCCTCTTTCTCTGAATAATCTAATAAAGACATAGGGATTCAGGAATGGGGAGATGGAGGGAGCGTCACATGGACTAGATTAACAGATTAATCCATGTGCTGCACATTCCTCGACAGTACTACTTTTCCTCTACATCACTAGTTTCCCTCTAGATGACTTTCTCTCTTTTTGTTTCTTCTCCTCTTTTCTCTGATTGGAAAAGCAGTGGCAGGAAACCCATCCAGATCCCCCGTTATAGAAGTCAGTGTTGACGTTGGGAGATGAAGTAGAAATCGGTCACTAGGGGCAACAGTGAGCATTGTTACCTTCAAGTAGGTTTTTGGTTTCGCTAGGGTGTTGTGGATGGGCGTAAAGATCTGCCTCTAATTGCTGTTCCTAGAGCTGCCTCTATCTGATGTTCCTAGATCTGCCTCTAATTGCTGTTCCTAGAGCTGCCTCTAATTGCTGTTTCTAGAGCTGCCTCTAATAGCTGTTCCTAGATCTGCCTCTAATTGCTGTTCCTAGAGCTACCTCTAAATGATGTTCCTAGATCTGCCTCTAATTTATGTTCCTAGAGCTGCCTCTAATTGCTGTTCCTAGAGCTGCCTCTAATTGCTGTCACTAGATTGGTCTCTTATTCCAAAGGTTGCCAGGACAGAATCCAGCAAACGTTTTTTAAAGACTATCCCAAACCTTAACCCTTACCGTAACAATTCAGAGTTAATGCCTAAACTTAACCTTAACCCTTACCATAACAATTCAGAGTTAATGCCTAAACTTAACCTTAACCCTTACCATAACAATTCAGAGTTAATGCCTAAACTTAACCTTAACCCTTACCATAACAATTCAGAGTTAATGCCTAAACTTAACCTTAACCCTTACCGTAACAATTCAGAGTTAATGCCTAAACTTAACCTTAACCCTTACCGTAACAATTCAGAGTTAATGCCTAAACTTAACCTTAATGCCTAAACTTAACCTTAAGCACTTTGTTATTTGACTTTGCAACAACTTCTGAATTTGACATTTGAGAAACATGGATAAACGTGTAATTCTGATGTGACACTGTGAGAGCTTGTTTGAGGAAGTCTTGTTACTGTGTGTGTGCATGTGTACGGTATGTGTGTGTTAGACATTGCACTTAACCACATATCTAGGATCAGATTACCATTATACATTAGGTGAATACATTATACATTAGGTGAATGGGAAAAGACGTTACATGAGCGATAGTATGTGGACACCTGCTCGTCAAACATCTCATTCCAAAACCATGGGCTTTAATATGGAGTTGGTCCCCCTTCGCTGCTATAACAGCCTCCACTCTTCTGGGAAGGCATTAATATGGAGTTGGTCCCCCTTTGCTGCTATAACAGCCTCCACTCTTCTGGGAAGACTTTAATATGGAGCTGGTCCCCCTTTGCTGCTATAATAGCCTCCACTCTTCTGAGAAGACTTTAATATGGAGTTGGTCCCCCTTTGCTGCTATAACAGCCTCCACTCTTCTGGGAAGGCTTTCATATGGAGTTGGTCCCCCTTTGCTGCTATAACAGCCTCCACTCTTCTGGGAAGGCTTTCTATTAGATGTTGGAACATTGCTGCAGGGACTTGCTTCCATTCAGCCACAAGATCATTAGTGAGGTCAGGCACTGATGTTGGGCGATTAGGCCTGGCTCACAGTCAGCGTTCCAATTCATCCCAAAGGTGTTTGATGGGGTCAACGCTCTGTGCAGGCCAGTCAAGTTCTTCCACACCAATCTCAACAAACCATTTCTGTATGGACCTCACTTTGTGCACAGGGGCAGTGTCATGCTAAAACAGGAAAGGGCCTCCCCCACACAAAGTTGGAAGCACAAAATCATCTAGAAGGTCATTGTATGCTGCAGCGTTGACTTCCCTTCACCGGAACTACGGGGCTTAGCCTGAACCATGAAAAACAGCCCCAGACCATTATTCCTCCTCCACCAAACTTCATAGTTTGCACTATGCATTCGGGCAGGTAGCATTCTCCTGGCATCCGCCAACCCCTGCTTGGTCCCTCAGACTGCCAGATGGTGAAGCGTTATTCATTACTCCCGAGAACATGATTTTTACACTCCTGTCAACGCTTGGTATTGCGCATGCTGCTCTTAGGCTTGTGTGCAACTGCTCAGCCATGGAAACTAACAGTTGTCGTGGTGACGTGGCTTCCAGAGGAAGTTTGGAACTCGGTAGTGAGTGTTGCAACCAAGGACAGATGGTGTTTATGCGCTTCAACACTCTGCGGTCCTTTTCTGTGAACTTGTGAGGCCTACCCCTTCTTGACTGAGCCGTTGTTGCTCCTAGATGTTTCCACTTCACAATAACAGCACTTACAGTGGACCGGAGCAGCTCTAGCAGGGCAGAAATTTGACAAGCTGACCTGTTGCAAAGATGGCATCCTATCACATTGCCACATTCAAATTCACTGAGCTCTTCAGTAAGGCCATTCTACTGCCGATGTTTGTCTATGGAGATTGCATGGCGTTGTGCTCCATTTTATACACCTGTCAGCAACGGGTGTGGCTGAAATAACCGAATTCACTCATTTGAAGGGGCGTCCACACACGTTTATATATTTAGTGCGTTTGACCCATGTCAGTGTAGTTAGGGTCAACTTCTACCTAATCCGCGGTGATAGCTCTGAATACTACCGTATGAAGGCAGCCTTATTGTCACGATTTCCGCCAAAGTTGTTTCCTCTCCTTGTTCAGACGGTGTTTGGCGGTCAACGTCAACGACCTTCTAGCCATCGCTGATCCGTTTTTAATTTTCCATTGGTTTTGTCTTGTCTTACTTCACACCTGGTTTCAATCCCATCAATTACATGTTGTGTATTTAACCCTCTGTTTCCCCTCATGTCCTTGTCGGTGATTGTTTGTTGTATGTTATTGTGCGAGTCATGTTCTGGTGTGCGACGGGTTTAATATTATTTTTGTATATATTGGTTTTCAGAGTTTTTTTTTGCCTTTATTAAACCGCTCCGTTTACACCAAGTTCACTCTCCTGCGCCTGACTTCCCTGCCACCAGCACGCATCCATTACACTTATGGTCTATAGGGAGTGAAGAGGAAAAACACTGAGGTATCTCACTGTGAGATACAGTGGGGCAAAAAAGTATTTAGTCAGCCACCAACTGTGCAAGTTCTCCCACTTAAAAAGATGAGAGAGGCCTGTAATTTTCATCATAGGTACACTTCAACTAAAAACGATGAAAAAAATCCAGAAAATCACATTGTAGGATTTTTAATGAATTTATTTGCAGATTATGGTGGAAAATAAGTATTTGGTCAATAACAAAAGTTTATCTCAATACTTTGTTATATACCCTTTGTTGGCAATGACAGAGGTCAAACGTTTTCTGTAAGTCTTCACAAGGTTTTCACACACTGTTGCTGGTATTTTGACCCATTCCTCCATGCAGATCTCGTCTAGAGCAGTGATGTTTTGGGGCTGTTGCTGGGCAACACAGACTTTTAACTCCATCCAAGAATTTCTATGGGGTTGAGATCTGGAGACTTGCTAGGCCACTCCAGGACCTTGAAATGCTTCTTACGAAGCCACTCCTTTGTTGCCCGGGCGGTGTGTTTGGGATCAGTGTCATGCTGAAAGACCCAGCCACGTTTGATCTTCAATGCCCTTGTTGATGGAAGGAGGTTTTCACTCAAAATCTCAGCATACATGGCCCCATTCATTCTTTCCTTTACATGGATCAGTCGTCCTGATCCCTTTGCAGAAAAACAGCCCCAAAGCATGATGTTTCCACCCCCATGCTTCACAGTAGGTATGGTGTTCTTTGGATGCAACTCAGCATTCTTTGTCCTCCAAACACGACGAGTTGAGTTTTTACCAAAAAGTTATATTTTGATTTCATCTCACCTATGACATTCATATGACATTCTCCCAATCTTCTTCTGGATCATCCAAATGCTCTCTAGCAAACTTCAGACGGGCCTGGACATGTACTGGCTTAAGCAGGGGGACACGTCTGGCACTGCAGGATTTGAGTCCCTGGCGGCGTAGTGTGTTACTGATGGTAGGCTTTGTTACTTTGGTCCCAACTCTCTGCAGGTAGGTCCCCCCGTGTGGTTCTGGGATTTTTGCTCACCGTTCTTGTGATCATCCTTTTTACCCAACGGGGTGAGATCTTGCGTGGAGCCCCAGATCGAGGGAGATTATCAGTGGTCTTGTATGTCTTCCATTTCCTAATAATTGCTCCCACAGTTGATTTCTTCAAACCAAGCTGCTTACCTATTGCAGATTCAGTCTTCCCAGCCTGGTGCAGGTCTACAATTTTGTTTCTGGTGTCCTTTGAAAGCTCTTTGGTCTTGGCCATAGTGGAGTTTGGAGTGTGACTGTTTGAGGTTGTGGACAGGTGTCTTTTATACTGTTAACAAGTTCAAACAGGTGCCATTAATACAGGTAACGAGTGGAGGACAGAGGAGCCTCTTAAAGAAGAAGTTACAAGTCTGTGAGAGCCAGAAATCTTGCTTGTTTGTAGGTGACCAAATACTTATTTTCCACCATAATTTGCAAATAAATTCATAAAAAATCCTACAATGTGATTATCTGGATTTTTTTTCTCATTTTGTCTGACATAGTTGAAGTGTACCTATGATGAAAATTACAGGCCTCTCTCATCTTTTTAAGTGGGAGAACTTGCACAATTGGTGGCTGACTATATACTTTTTTGCCCCACTGTACCTGTGCTTGCATGTGTGTGTGTGTGTGTGTGTGTGTGTCAATGCGTAGGTGTGCGTGTGTGTTGTGGAGAGGGAAATAGAAACATGGAAGAGTTGGAGAAGTACTTTGGGAGAATGAATATTGTGTGTGCGTGTGTGTGTGTGTGTGTGTGTGTGTGTGTGTGTGTGTGTGTGTGTGTGTGTGTGTGTGTGTGTGTGTGTGTGTGTGTGTGTGTGTGTAGTTTGGGAGAATGAATAGTGTGTGTGTGTACTTTTGGAGAATGAATAATGTGTGTGTGTGTGTGTGTGTTTGGGGGAATATGGTGTGTGAGTGTGGTGTGTGAGTGTGGTGTGTGTGTGTTTGGGTCCCGATTGCAAACATGAGGTTTGAATCATGTCATATGGCCGAAAGAAAGAGTTCAAGACACATCCTATCTCTGTAATGATCTGACACGCCCTCTCCCTCTCTCCCTCTCTCCCTCTCTCTCTCCCTCTCTCCCTCTCTCCCTCTCTCCCTCTCTTTTTCAGCCTCTCTTTCTACACCATTGTCCTTCTTTGGAGTGAGACAGAGGGATTGGAGTGAGACAGAGGGATTGGAGTGAGACAGAGGGATTGGAGTGAGACAGAGGGATTGGAGTGAGACAGAGGGATTGGAGTGAGGCAGATGAATTGGAGTGAGACAGAGGGATTGGAGTGAGACAGAGGAATTGGAGTGAGACAGAGGGATTGGAGTGAGACAGAGGGATTGGAGTGAGAGGGAGAGATTGGAGTGAGGCAGATGAATTGGAGTGAGACAGAGGGATTGGAGTGAGAGGGAGAGATTGGAGTGAGGCAGATGAATTGGAGTGAGACAGAGGGATTGGAGTGAGAGGGAGAGATTGGAGTGAGACAGAGGAATTAGAGTGAGACAGAGGGATTGGAGTGAGAGGGAGAGATTGGAGTGAGACAGAGGAATTGGAGTGAGACAGAGGGATTGGAGTGAGAGGGAGAGATTGGAGTGAGACAGAGGAATTGGAGTGAGACAGAGGAATTGGAGTGAGACAGAGGGATTGGAGTGAGGCAGAGGGATTGAAGTGAGACAGAGGAATTGGAGTGAGACAGAGGATTTGGAGTGAGACAGAGGGATTGAAGTGAGAGGGAGAGATTGGAGTGAGACAGAGGAATTGTAGTGAGACAGAGGAATTGGAGTGAGACAGAGGAATTGGAGTGAGAGGGAGAGATTGGAGTGAGACAGAGGGATTGGAGTGAGACAGAGGAATTGGAGTGAGAGGGAGAGATTGGAGTGAGACAGAGGGATTGGAGTGAGACAGAGGAATTGGAGTGAGACAGAGGGATTGGAGTGAGAGGGAGGGATTGTCTCCTTTCTCCTCCTCATCTTCATCCCTTTCTTCTTCTCAAAAAACCTGAGAGACTATTGGTTAAAATCTTTGGGCCAGTAACCGAAAAGTTGCTGGTTCGAATCCCCGAGCCGACTAGGTGAAAAATCTGTCGATGTGCCCTTGAGCAAGGCATTTGACTCTAATTGCGCCTGTGAGTCGCTCTGGATAAGAGTGTCTGGTAAATAACTAAAATATAAATGAGTGAAATTGATTCTGATCAGAGGATTAGGTCTAGAAATGGAAGGACTACCTTGAAAAGTGTTCTTCTGCTTCAACAAACAAGATCTAATATGAAATGTTAGATAGATATAGACCAGTGCTTCAGTGTAAAAAAAACTATATTTTATTTGATACCTGTACTAATCACAGGTTTTATTTTGAGAGTGCAACCTCAGAATTACGGCTATGTATTCCCAACAAGGCAACCAGTGGGAGGCCAGAGGTTGTAGTGGACCGGCGGTGGCCTGGCAGTGGCCCGGTGGTGGGCCTTTGTAACTGTGAAACGATCTCCGTCTCGGAGCAAACAGACGGCCTCTGCATGTTTCTGTTGACACCGTTTCAAATCCTCGGTTGGATCAAAGCAGCCACATGACTTATACAAACTCTGACCAAGACCGACTCCTTTCTTTCTCGCTCTTTCTGTCTCTGTTTTTACTCACTACCTCACTCTTTTCTCTCTCTCTGTGTCTCTCTACTCTCTCTTCTTCCTCAAACCATACTTGAGGTTTCCTGCATCTCTATCACCCACTAGAAGGCTTCCTCTCTGTGGTTTTACCCAGCTCTCTGGCTCCTGGCTCCTGGCTCCTGGCTCCTGGCTCCTGGCTCCTGGCTCCTGGCTCTCTGGCTCCTGGCTCCAGGCTCCAGGTCAGGCCTCAGAGGGGTTCTTGTTGGTTGTACTCTTTGGACTGGCAGTTTGCAAAGTGGCACGTTGTAGAGGGAACGAAGGATAGAGAGAGGGAAAGAAGAACAGAGAGAGGGAATGAAGGATAGAGAGATGGGAACGAAGGACAGAGAGAGAGAGAACGAAGGACAGAGAGGGAATAAAGAACAGAGAGAGGGAACGAACTACAGAGAAAGGGAAAGAAGGTCAGAGAGAGGGAGAGAACGAAGGACAGAGAAAGGGAATGAAGGACAGAGAGAGGGAACGAAGTACAGAGAAAGGGAAAGAAGGTCAGAGAGAGAGAGAACGAAGGACTGAAAGAGGGAACGAAGGTCAGAGAGAGAGAGAACGAAGGACTGAAAGAGGGAACGAAGTACAGAAAGAACGAAGTACAGAGAGAGGAGGGAATAAAGAACAGAGAGAGGGAACGAACTACAGAGAAAGGGAAAGAAGGTCAGAGAGAGAGAGAGAACAAAGGACTGAAAGAGGGAACGAAGGACAGAGAGAGAGAGAGAGAGAGAGAGAGAGAACGAAGGACAGAGAGAGAGAGAGAACGAAGGACAGAGAGGGAATAAAGAACAGAGAGAGGGAACGAACTACAGAGAAAGGGAAAGAAGGTCAGAGAGAGAGAGAACGAAGGACTGAAAGAGGGAACGAAGGTCAGAGAGAGGGAGAACGAAGGACTGAAAGAGGGAATGAAATACAGAGAAAGGGAATGAAGGACAGAGAGAGAGAGAGAACGAAGGACTGAAAGAGGGAACGAAGTACAGAGAAAGGGAATGAAGGACAGAGACAGGGAACGAAGACCTGAAAGAGGGAACGAAGTACAGAGAGGGAAGGAAGGACAGAGACAGGGAATGAAAACAGAGGGAGAGAAGGAGAGAGAGCGGGAATGAGGGGATAAGAAGAGGATAGAGAGAGAGGGAGAGTGTGTAACCATCTGCGAACCACATGAAACGCAGCTGTAATTGACTTGGTAATTGACTCGAAGCGCAGAGTAATTAACTGCTGTTTTTGTTGGCCAACCAACATCCTTCCCCGAAGAGATTTCCTTTCACAGACCTGGGCGTATGGATAATGTAAAGTGGAAGACATGTTGAAAAGGTCCCCTTTCAACTCTAAATCTATCATCAGAGGAGCGCTAAACGTTTTGCCAAGGTCATGTAAGTCTTTCACTGCATCCCAAATCACACCCTCTTCTTATATAGTGCACTGCTTTTGGGGAGCCAGGGGCTTGGGGAGCCACAGCCTGTGTAGGTGGGTTCTTATGCCACCCTGGGTTAAGACTGGTGGTGGTCGTCTGTAAGTTTCATTCCTGGTGCCATTTTACATGCATCACACTGGAAGTTCAAGGAGGAACACCTAACCATAACCTATACCTACAGGAATACACCATCTCTAGTCTGAGTCAGAGAGGAGAGAGGAGAGAGGAGAGAGAGAGAGAGAGAGAGAGAGAGAGAAGGGAGAGAGAGAGAGAGAGAGAGAGAGAGAAGGGAGAGGGAGAGGAGAGAGAGAGAGAGAGAGAGAGAGAGAGAGAGAGAGAGGGAGAGGGAGAGGAGAGAGAGAGAGAGAGAGAGAGAGAGAGAGAGAGAGAGAGAGAGAGAGAGAGAGAGAAAGAGAGAGAGAGAGAGAGAACAAACAGAACATTGTACTGGTGAGGGTTTGGTGCTACATGGGACCGTTCATTTAGAACACGCAACCTCCGCCAAAACCATGAGCAATATCCTCTCCTGTACTGTGAGAGAGAGCAATGGTTAAAGCTCATAAAGAAATTCAATATTCGCTGTGAAATCATACTCCACTTCCTATCTACAAGATTTATAAACTATGCAATAATCCTTCCTGTCTTTTAAGTACAGAGAAAAGCAGTGCCAACACATTTCTACCGCTACTTTAAGTAGTTGTTCTGCTTGTTAGGATCACTGCCAAACGGCATTGCCTCCTCCTGTCTGACTCCAGCGGGCAACACATATGTTATGGGGATAAACAGAAACAAGAAACCTTATGTTATGGCTACACACGCATGAGCACGGGCACACACACTCACACACAAATACTCACTCACACACATAGAAACACACATACTAGTTTAGATCTGCTCTCTCTCTCTCTCTTCTTCTAGTCTTTCTTTCTAGTCCCTGATTACAGGAAATAATTAGAGTTGAACGAACGACTGGCTGGACAGCTCGGTGCCTAAAACCTCTGAAAAGAGCAGACCTGGGTTCAAATACGATTCAAAATCGTTGTAAATACTTTATCTGTGAATGATTGAGCTTACCTGGCTGAATAGACCAATAGAACAGTCTCAAAACTGCAAAGCATGCCCACCTGGGACACCAGGCAGGCTAAAGCAAACGGTCAAAGCATTTGAAAGATTTCAAATAGTATTTGAACCCAGGTCTGAAATGGAGGGAGCATTACGAAACACGTGTTGCTGAAAGTGCTGACATTCTGTACAGAGAGGATTAATTACGAACTAACGCCAGGACTTTCTGGAACCTCAGATGAGAGAGAGAGAGACTGCCCAGCCTGGTACAAATTCTCAAAAAAGACCTATACCTCAGGTGCTCTCAGTACACCAACTACAGAACCATATGTGCCCAGCCTTTAGTGACCCTTATTGGTGTAGCAGATTTGGTTTACGGGTCTCAGTCATATCGTGGTCAATGTTATGGCTAAAGATGTCAATACACCAACCACAGGAGGCTGCTGATGGGAGGACGGCTCAAAATAAAAACCCGGAACAGAGCAAATGGAATGTTTTTGATGTATTGGAAACCATTCCACTCATTCCGCTCCAGCCATTAACATGGGCCCGTCCTCCCCAATTAAGGTGCCACCAACCTCCTGTGACACCAATCATAGAGGCCATATGACACTCAACTGTTTGAATTGTATGAGCTCTTTGTCAAGTCTATAGTAACCCTCATTGATATAGGAGAGTTGGTTTGGTCTATAGTAACCCTCATTGATATAGGAGAGTTGGTTTGGTCTATAGTAACCCTCATTGATATAAAAGAGTTGGTATGGTCTATAGTAACCCTCATTGATATAGGAGAGTTGGTTTGGTCTATAGTAACCCTCATTGATATAGGAGAGTTGGTGTGGTCTATAGTAACCCTCATTGATGTAGAATAGTTGGTTTGGTCTATAGTAACCCTCATTGATATAGGAGAGTTGGTTTGGTCTTTAGTAACCCTCATTGATATAGGAAGTTGGTTTGGTCTTTAGTAACCCTCATTGATATAGGAGAGTTGGTTTGGTCTATAGTAACCCTCATTGATATAGGAGAGTTGGTTTGGTCTATAGTAACCCTCATTGATATAGGAGAGTTGGTTTGGTCTATAGTAACCCTCATTGATATAGGAGAGTTGGTTTGGTCTATAGTAACCCTCATTGATATAGGAGAGTTGGTTTGGTCTATAGTAACCCTCATTGATATAGAAGAGTTGGTTTGGTCTTTAGTAACCCTCATTGATATAGGAGAGTTGGTTTGGTCTATAGTAACCCTCATTGATATAGCAGAGTTGGATTGGTCTATAGTAACCCTCATTGATATAGGAGAGTTGGTTTGGTCTATAGTAACCCTCATTGATATAGGAGAGTTGGTATGGTCTATAGTAACCCTCATTGATATAGGAGAGTTGGTTTGGTCTATAGTAACCCTCATTGATATAGGAGAGTTGGTTTGGTCTATAGTAACCCTCATTGATATAGGAGAGTTGGTTTGGTCTATAGTAACCCTCATTGATATAGCAGAGTTGGTTTGGTCCATAGTAACTCTCATTGATATAGCAGAGTTGGTTTGGTCTATAGTAACTCTCATTGATATAGGAGAGTTGGTTTGGTCTATAGTAACCCTCATTGATATAGGAGAGTTGGTTTGGTCTTTAGTAACCCTCATTGATATAGGAGAGTTGGTTTGGTCTATAGTAACCCTCATTGATATAGCAGAGTTGGATTGGTCTATAGTAACCCTCATTGATATAGGAGAGTTGGTTTGGTCTATAGTAACCCTCATTGATATAGGAGAGTTGGTTTGGTCTATAGTAACCCTCATTGATATAGAAGAGTTGGTTTGGTCTTTAGTAACCCTCATTGATATAGGAGAGTTGGTTTGGTCTATAGTAACCCTCATTGATATAGGAGAGTTGGTTTGGTCTATAGTAACCCTAATTGATATAGAAGAGTTGGTTTGGTCTTTAGTAACCCTCATTGATATAGGAGAGTTGGTTTGGTCTATAGTAACCCTCATTGATATAGCAGAGTTGGATTGGTCTATAGTAACCCTCATTGATATAGGAGAGTTGGTTTGGTCTTTAGTAACCCTCATTGATATAGCAGAGTTGGTTTGGTCTTTAGTAACCCTCATTGATATAGGAGAGTTGGTTTGGTCTATAGTAACCCTCATTGATATAGGAGAGTTGGTTTGGTCTTTAGTAACCCTCATTGATATAGCAGAGTTGGTTTGGTCTATAGTAACCCTCATTGATATAGGAGAGTTGGTTTGGTCTATAGTAACCCTCATTGATATAGGAGAGTTGGTTTGGTCTATAGTAACCCTCATTGATATAGGAGAGTTGGTTTGGTCTATAGTAACCCTCATTGATATAGGAGAGTTGGTTTGGTCTATAGTAACCCTCATTGATATAGGAGAGTTGGTTTGGTCTATAGTAACCCTAATTGATATAGAAGAATTGGTTTGGTCTTTAGTAACCCTCATTGATATAGGAGAGTTGGTTTGGTCTATAGTAACCCTCATTGATATAGCAGAGTTGGATTGGTCTATAGTAACCCTCATTGATATAGGAGAGTTGGTTTGGTCTATAGTAACCCTCATTGATATAGGAGAGTTGGTTTGGTCTATAGTAACCCTCATTGATATAGAAGAGTTGGTTTGGTCTTTAGTAACCCTCATTGATATAGGAGAGTTGGTTTGGTCTATAGTAACCCTCATTGATATAGGAGAGTTGGTTTGGTCTATAGTAACCCTCATTGATATAGGAGAGTTTTTTTGGTCTATAGAAACCCTCATTGATATAGCAGAGTTGGTTTGGTCTATAGTAACCCTCATTGATATAGCAGAGTTGGTTTGGTCTATAGTAACCCTCATTGATATAGGAGAGTTGGTTTGGTCTATAGTAACCCTCATTGATATAGAAGAGTTGGTTTGGTCTTTAGTAACCCTCATTGATATAGGAGAGTTGGTTTGGTCTATAGTAACCCTCATTGATATAGCAGAGTTGGATTGGTCTATAGTAACCCTCATTGATATAGGAGAGTTGGTTTGGTCTATAGTAACCCTCATTGATATAGGAGAGTTGGTATGGTCTATAGTAACCCTCATTGATATAGGAGAGTTGGTTTGGTCTATAGTAACCCTCATTGATATAGGAGAGTTGGTTTGGTCTATAGTAACCCTCATTGATATAGGAGAGTTGGTTTGGTCTATAGTAACCCTCATTGATATAGCAGAGTTGGTTTGGTCTATAGTAACCCTCATTGATATAGCAGAGTTGGTTTGGTCTATAGTAACTCTCATTAAAATAGGAGAGTTGGTTTGGTCTATAGTAACCCTCATTGATATAGAGAGTTGGTTTGGTCTTTAGTAACCCTCATTGATATAGGAGAGTTGGTTTGGTCTATAGTAACCCTCATTGATATAGCAGAGTTGGATTGGTCTATAGTAACCCTCATTGATATAGGAGAGTTGGTTTGGTCTATAATAACCCTCATTGATATAGGAGAGTTGGTTTGGTCTATAGTAACCCTCATTGATATAGAAGAGTTGGTTTGGTCTATAGTAACCCTCATTGATATAGGAGAGTTGGTTTGGTCTATAGTAACCCTCATTGATATAGGAGAGTTGGTTTGGTCTATAGTAACCCTCATTGATATAGGAGAGTTGGTGTGGTCTATAGTAACCCTCATTGATATAGCAGAGTTGGTTTGGTCTATAGTAACCCTCATTGATATAGCAGAGTTGGTTTGGTCTATAGTAACTCTCATTGATATAGGAGAGTTGGTTTGGTCTATAGTAACCCTCATTGATATAGAAGAGTTGGTTTGGTCTTTAGTAACCCTCATTGATATAGGAGAGTTGGTTTGGTCTATAGTAACCCTCATTGATATAGCAGAGTTGGATTGGTCTATAGTAACCCTCATTGATATAGGAGAGTTGGTTTGGTCTATAGTAACCCTCATTGATATAGGAGAGTTGGTTTGGTCTATAGTAACCCTCATTGATATAGAAGAGTTGGTTTGGTCTTTAGTAACCCTCATTGATATAGGAGAGTTGGTTTGGTCTATAGTAACCCTCATTGATATAGGAGAGTTGGTTTGGTCTATAGTAACCCTAATTGATATAGAAGAGTTGGTTTGGTCTTTAGTAACCCTCATTGATATAGGAGAGTTGGTTTGGTCTATAGTAACCCTCATTGATATAGCAGAGTTGGATTGGTCTATAGTAACCCTCATTGATATAGGAGAGTTGGTTTGGTCTTTAGTAACCCTCATTGATATAGCAGAGTTGGTTTGGTCTATAGTAACTCTCATTGATATAGGAGAGTTGGTTTGGTCTATAGTAACCCTCATTGATATAGGAGAGTTGGTTTGGTCTATAGTAACCCTCATTGATATAGGTGAGTTGGTTTGGTCTATAGTAACCCTCATTGATATAGCAGAGTTGGTTTGGTCTATAGTAACCCTCATTGATATAGCAGAGTTGGTTTGGTCTATAGTAACTCTCATTGATATAGGAGAGTTGGTTTGGTCTATAGTAACCCTCATTGATATAGAAGAGTTGGTTTGGTCTTTAGTAACCCTCATTGATATAGGAGAGTTGGTTTGGTCTATAGTAACCCTCATTGATATAGGAGAGTTGGTTTGGTCTTTAGTAACCCTCATTGATATAGGAGAGTTGGTTTGGTCTTTAGTAACCCTCATTGATATAGGAAGTTGGTTTGGTCTATAGTAACCCTCATTGATATAGGAGAGTTGGTTTGGTCTATAGTAACCCTCATTGATATAGCAGAGTTGGTTTGGTCTATAGTAACCCTCATTGATATAGGAGAGTTGGTTTGGTCTATAGTAACCCTCATTGATATAGGAGAGTTGGTTTGGTCTATAGTAACCCTCATTGATATAGGAGAGTTGGTTTGGTCTATAGTAACCCTCATTGATATAGGAGAGTTGGTTTGGTCTATAGTAACCCTCATTGATATAGGAGAGTTGGTTTGGTCTATAGTAACCCTCATTGATATAGGAGAGTTGGTTTGGTCTATAGTAACCCTCATTGATATAGGAGAGTTGGTTTGGTCTATAGTAACCCTAATTGATATAGAAGAATTGGTTTGGTCTTTAGTAACCCTCATTGATATAGGAGAGTTGGTTTGGTCTATAGTAACCCTCATTGATATAGCAGAGTTGGATTGGTCTATAGTAACCCTCATTGATATAGGAGAGTTGGTTTGGTCTATAGTAATCCTCATTGATATAGGAGAGTTGGTTTGGTCTATAGTAACCCTCATTGATATAGAAGAGTTGGTTTGGTCTTTAGTAACCCTCATTGATATAGGAGAGTTGGTTTGGTCTATAGTAACCCTCATTGATATAGGAGAGTTGGTTTGGTCTATAGTAACCCTCATTGATATAGAAGAGTTGGTTTGGTCTTTAGTAACCCTCATTGATATAGGAGAGTTGGTTTGGTCTATAGTAACCCTCATTGATATAGCAGAGTTGGATTGGTCTATAGTAACCCTCATTGATATAGGAGAGTTGGTTTGGTCTATAGTAACCCTCATTGATATAGGAGAGTTGGTATGGTCTATAGTAACCCTCATTGATATAGGAGAGTTGGTTTGGTCTATAGTAACCCTCATTGATATAGGAGAGTTGGTTTGGTCTATAGTAACCCTCATTGATATAGGAGAGTTGGTTTGGTCTATAGTAACCCTCATTGATATAGCAGAGTTGGTTTGGTCTATAGTAACCCTCATTGATATAGCAGAGTTGGTTTGGTCTATAGTAACTCTCATTAAAATAGGAGAGTTGGTTTGGTCTATAGTAACCCTCATTGATATAGAGAGTTGGTTTGGTCTTTAGTAACCCTCATTGATATAGGAGAGTTGGTTTGGTCTATAGTAACCCTCATTGATATAGCAGAGTTGGATTGGTCTATAGTAACCCTCATTGATATAGGAGAGTTGGTTTGGTCTATAATAACCCTCATTGATATAGGAGAGTTGGTTTGGTCTATAGTAACCCTCATTGATATAGAAGAGTTGGTTTGGTCTATAGTAACCCTCATTGATATAGGAGAGTTGGTTTGGTCTATAGTAACCCTCATTGATATAGGAGAGTTGGTTTGGTCTATAGTAACCCTCATTGATATAGGAGAGTTGGTGTGGTCTATAGTAACCCTCATTGATATAGCAGAGTTGGTTTGGTCTATAGTAACCCTCATTGATATAGCAGAGTTGGTTTGGTCTATAGTAACTCTCATTGATATAGGAGAGTTGGTTTGGTCTATAGTAACCCTCATTGATATAGAAGAGTTGGTTTGGTCTTTAGTAACCCTCATTGATATAGGAGAGTTGGTTTGGTCTATAGTAACCCTCATTGATATAGCAGAGTTGGATTGGTCTATAGTAACCCTCATTGATATAGGAGAGTTGGTTTGGTCTATAGTAACCCTCATTGATATAGGAGAGTTGGTTTGGTCTATAGTAACCCTCATTGATATAGAAGAGTTGGTTTGGTCTTTAGTAACCCTCATTGATATAGGAGAGTTGGTTTGGTCTATAGTAACCCTCATTGATATAGGAGAGTTGGTTTGGTCTATAGTAACCCTAATTGATATAGAAGAGTTGGTTTGGTCTTTAGTAACCCTCATTGATATAGGAGAGTTGGTTTGGTCTATAGTAACCCTCATTGATATAGCAGAGTTGGATTGGTCTATAGTAACCCTCATTGATATAGGAGAGTTGGTTTGGTCTTTAGTAACCCTCATTGATATAGCAGAGTTGGTTTGGTCTATAGTAACTCTCATTGATATAGGAGAGTTGGTTTGGTCTATAGTAACCCTCATTGATATAGGAGAGTTGGTTTGGTCTATAGTAACCCTCATTGATATAGGTGAGTTGGTTTGGTCTATAGTAACCCTCATTGATATAGCAGAGTTGGTTTGGTCTATAGTAACCCTCATTGATATAGCAGAGTTGGTTTGGTCTATAGTAACTCTCATTGATATAGGAGAGTTGGTTTGGTCTATAGTAACCCTCATTGATATAGAAGAGTTGGTTTGGTCTTTAGTAACCCTCATTGATATAGGAGAGTTGGTTTGGTCTATAGTAACCCTCATTGATATAGGAGAGTTGGTTTGGTCTTTAGTAACCCTCATTGATATAGGAGAGTTGGTTTGGTCTTTAGTAACCCTCATTGATATAGGAAGTTGGTTTGGTCTATAGTAACCCTCATTGATATAGGAGAGTTGGTTTGGTCTATAGTAACCCTCATTGATATAGGAGAGTTGGTTTGGTCTATAGTAACCCTCATTGATATAGCAGAGTTGGTTTGGTCTATAGTAACCCTCATTGATATAGCAGAGTTGGTTTGGTCTATAGTAACTCTCATTAAAATAGGAGAGTTGGTTTGGTCTATAGTAACCCTCATTGATATAGAGAGTTGGTTTGGTCTTTAGTAACCCTCATTGATATAGGAGAGTTGGTTTGGTCTATAGTAACCCTCATTGATATAGCAGAGTTGGATTGGTCTATAGTAACCCTCATTGATATAGGAGAGTTGGTTTGGTCTATAATAACCCTCATTGATATAGGAGAGTTGGTTTGGTCTATAGTAACCCTCATTGATATAGAAGAGTTGGTTTGGTCTATAGTAACCCTCATTGATATAGGAGAGTTGGTTTGGTCTATAGTAACCCTCATTGATATAGGAGAGTTGGTTTGGTCTATAGTAACCCTCATTGATATAGGAGAGTTGGTGTGGTCTATAGTAACCCTCATTGATATAGCAGAGTTGGTTTGGTCTATAGTAACCCTCATTGATATAGCAGAGTTGGTTTGGTCTATAGTAACTCTCATTGATATAGGAGAGTTGGTTTGGTCTATAGTAACCCTCATTGATATAGAAGAGTTGGTTTGGTCTTTAGTAACCCTCATTGATATAGGAGAGTTGGTTTGGTCTATAGTAACCCTCATTGATATAGCAGAGTTGGATTGGTCTATAGTAACCCTCATTGATATAGGAGAGTTGGTTTGGTCTATAGTAACCCTCATTGATATAGGAGAGTTGGTTTGGTCTATAGTAACCCTCATTGATATAGAAGAGTTGGTTTGGTCTTTAGTAACCCTCATTGATATAGGAGAGTTGGTTTGGTCTATAGTAACCCTCATTGATATAGGAGAGTTGGTTTGGTCTATAGTAACCCTAATTGATATAGAAGAGTTGGTTTGGTCTTTAGTAACCCTCATTGATATAGGAGAGTTGGTTTGGTCTATAGTAACCCTCATTGATATAGCAGAGTTGGATTGGTCTATAGTAACCCTCATTGATATAGGAGAGTTGGTTTGGTCTTTAGTAACCCTCATTGATATAGCAGAGTTGGTTTGGTCTATAGTAACTCTCATTGATATAGGAGAGTTGGTTTGGTCTATAGTAACCCTCATTGATATAGGAGAGTTGGTTTGGTCTATAGTAACCCTCATTGATATAGGTGAGTTGGTTTGGTCTATAGTAACCCTCATTGATATAGCAGAGTTGGTTTGGTCTATAGTAACCCTCATTGATATAGCAGAGTTGGTTTGGTCTATAGTAACTCTCATTGATATAGGAGAGTTGGTTTGGTCTATAGTAACCCTCATTGATATAGAAGAGTTGGTTTGGTCTTTAGTAACCCTCATTGATATAGGAGAGTTGGTTTGGTCTATAGTAACCCTCATTGATATAGGAGAGTTGGTTTGGTCTTTAGTAACCCTCATTGATATAGGAGAGTTGGTTTGGTCTTTAGTAACCCTCATTGATATAGGAAGTTGGTTTGGTCTATAGTAACCCTCATTGATATAGGAGAGTTGGTTTGGTCTATAGTAACCCTCATTGATATAGCAGAGTTGGTTTGGTCTATAGTAACCCTCATTGATATAGGAGAGTTGGTTTGGTCTATAGTAACCCTCATTGATATAGGAGAGTTGGTTTGGTCTATAGTAACCCTCATTGATATAGGAGAGTTGGTTTGGTCTATAGTAACCCTCATTGATATAGGAGAGTTGGTTTGGTCTATAGTAACCCTCATTGATATAGGAGAGTTGGTTTGGTCTATAGTAACCCTCATTGATATAGGAGAGTTGGTTTGGTCTATAGTAACCCTCATTGATATAGGAGAGTTGGTTTGGTCTATAGTAACCCTAATTGATATAGAAGAATTGGTTTGGTCTTTAGTAACCCTCAGTGATATAGAAGAGTTGGTTTGGTCTATAGTAACCCTCATTGATATAGCAGAGTTGGATTGGTCTATAGTAACCCTCATTGATATAGGAGAGTTGGTTTGGTCTATAGTAATCCTCATTGATATAGGAGAGTTGGTTTGGTCTATAGTAACCCTCATTGATATAGAAGAGTTGGTTTGGTCTTTAGTAACCCTCATTGATATAGGAGAGTTGGTTTGGTCTATAGTAACCCTCATTGATATAGGAGAGTTGGTTTGGTCTATAGTAACCCTAATTGATATAGAAGAGTTGGTTTGGTCTTTAGTAACCCTCATTGATATAGGAGAGTTGGTTTGGTCTATAGTAACCCTCATTGATATAGCAGAGTTGGATTGGTCTATAGTAACCCTCATTGATATAGGAGAGTTGGTTTGGTCTTTAGTAACCCTCATTGATATAGCAGAGTTGGTTTGGTCTATAGTAACTCTCATTGATATAGGAGAGTTGGTTTGGTCTATAGTAACCCTCATTGATATAGGAGAGTTGGTTTGGTCTATAGTAACCCTCATTGATATAGGTGAGTTGGTTTGGTCTATAGTAACCCTCATTGATATAGCAGAGTTGGTTTGGTCTATAGTAACCCTCATTGATATAGCAGAGTTGGTTTGGTCTATAGTAACTCTCATTGATATAGGAGAGTTGGTTTGGTCTATAGTAACCCTCATTGATATAGAAGAGTTGGTTTGGTCTTTAGTAACCCTCATTGATATAGGAGAGTTGGTTTGGTCTATAGTAACCCTCATTGATATAGGAGAGTTGGTTTGGTCTTTAGTAACCCTCATTGATATAGGAAGTTGGTTTGGTCTATAGTAACCCTCATTGATATAGGAGAGTTGGTTTGGTCTATAGTAACCCTCATTGATATAGCAGAGTTGGTTTGGTCTATAGTAACCCTCATTGATATAGGAGAGTTGGTTTGGTCTATAGTAACCCTCATTGATATAGGAGAGTTGGTTTGGTCTATAGTAACCCTCATTGATATAGGAGAGTTGGTTTGGTCTATAGTAACCCTCATTGATATAGGAGAGTTGGTTTGGTCTATAGTAACCCTCATTGATATAGGAGAGTTGGTTTGGTCTATAGTAACCCTCATTGATATAGGAGAGTTGGTTTGGTCTATAGTAACCCTCATTGATATAGGAGAGTTGGTTTGGTCTATAGTAACCCTAATTGATATAGAAGAATTGGTTTGGTCTTTAGTAACCCTCATTGATATAGGAGAGTTGGTTTGGTCTATAGTAACCCTCATTGATATAGCAGAGTTGGATTGGTCTATAGTAACCCTCATTGATATAGGAGAGTTGGTTTGGTCTATAGTAATCCTCATTGATATAGGAGAGTTGGTTTGGTCTATAGTAACCCTCATTGATATAGAAGAGTTGGTTTGGTCTTTAGTAACCCTCATTGATATAGGAGAGTTGGTTTGGTCTATAGTAACCCTCATTGATATAGGAGAGTTGGTTTGGTCTATAGTAACCCTCATTGATATAGGAGAGTTTTTTGGTCTATAGTAACCCTCATTGATATAGCAGAGTTGGTTTGGTCTATAGTAACCCTCATTGATATAGCAGAGTTGGTTTGGTCTATAGTAACCCTCATTGATATAGGAGAGTTGGTTTGGTCTATAGTAACCCTCATTGATATAGAAGAGTTGGTTTGGTCTTTAGTAACCCTCATTGATATAGGAGAGTTGGTTTGGTCTATAGTAACCCTCATTGATATAGGAGAGTTGGTTTGGTCTTTAGTAACCCTCATTGATATAGGAGAGTTGGTTTGGTCTTTAGTAACCCTCATTGATATAGGAAGTTGGTTTGGTCTATAGTAACCCTCATTGATATAGGAGAGTTGGTTTGGTCTATAGTAACCCTCATTGATATAGCAGAGTTGGTTTTGTCTATAGTAACCCTCATTGATATAGGAGAGTTGGTTTGGTCTTTAGTAACCCTCATTGATATAGAAGAGTTGGTTTGGTCTTTAGTAACCCTCATTGATATAGGAGAGTTGGTTTGGTCTATAGTAACCCTCATTGATATAGGAGAGTTGGTTTGGTCTATAGTAACCCTAATTGATATAGAAGAGTTGGTTTGGTCTTTAGTAACCCTCATTGATATAGGAGAGTTGGTTTGGTCTATAGTAACCCTCATTGATATAGCAGAGTTGGATTGGTCTATAGTAACCCTCATTGATATAGGAGAGTTGGTTTGGTCTTTAGTAACCCTCATTGATATAGCAGAGTTGGTTTGGTCTATAGTAACTCTCATTGATATAGGAGAGTTGGTTTGGTCTATAGTAACCCTCATTGATATAGGAGAGTTGGTTTGGTCTATAGTAACCCTCATTGATATAGGAGAGTTGGTTTGGTCTATAGTAACCCTCATTGATATAGCAGAGTTGGTTTGGTCTATAGTAACCCTCATTGATATAGCAGAGTTGGTTTGGTCTATAGTAACTCTCATTGATATAGGAGAGTTGGTTTGGTCTATAGTAACCCTCATTGATATAGAAGAGTTGGTTTGGTCTTTAGTAACCCTCATTGATATAGGAGAGTTGGTTTGGTCTATAGTAACCCTCATTGATATAGGAGAGTTGGTTTGGTCTTTAGTAACCCTCATTGATATAGGAGAGTTGGTTTGGTCTTTAGTAACCCTCATTGATATAGGAAGTTGGTTTGGTCTATAGTAACCCTCATTGATATAGGAGAGTTGGTTTGGTCTATAGTAACCCTCATTGATATAGCAGAGTTGGTTTGGTCTATAGTAACCCTCATTGATATAGGAGAGTTGGTTTGGTCTATAGTAACCCTCATTGATATAGGAGAGTTGGTTTGGTCTATAGTAACCCTCATTGATATAGGAGAGTTGGTTTGGTCTATAGTAACCCTCATTGATATAGGAGAGTTGGTTTGGTCTATAGTAACCCTCATTGATATAGGAGAGTTGGTTTGGTCTATAGTAACCCTCATTGATATAGGAGAGTTGGTTTGGTCTATAGTAACCCTCATTGATATAGGAGAGTTGGTTTGGTCTATAGTAACCCTAATTGATATAGAAGAATTGGTTTGGTCTTTAGTAACCCTCATTGATATAGGAGAGTTGGTTTGGTCTATAGTAACCCTCATTGATATAGCAGAGTTGGATTGGTCTATAGTAACCCTCATTGATATAGGAGAGTTGGTTTGGTCTATAGTAATCCTCATTGATATAGGAGAGTTAGTTTGGTCTATAGTAACCCTCATTGATATAGAAGAGTTGGTTTGGTCTTTAGTAACCCTCATTGATATAGGAGAGTTGGTTTGGTCTATAGTAACCCTCATTGATATAGGAGAGTTGGTTTGGTCTATAGTAACCCTCATTGATATAGGAGAGTTTTTTTGGTCTATAGTAACCCTCATTGATATAGCAGAGTTGGTTTGGTCTATAGTAACCCTCATTGATATAGCAGAGTTGGTTTGGTCTATAGTAACCCTCATTGATATAGGAGAGTTGGTTTGGTCTATAGTAACCCTCATTGATATAGAAGAGTTGGTTTGGTCTTTAGTAACCCTCATTGATATAGGAGAGTTGGTTTGGTCTATAGTAACCCTCATTGATATAGGAGAGTTGGTTTGGTCTTTAGTAACCCTCATTGATATAGGAGAGTTGGTTTGGTCTTTAGTAACCCTCATTGATATAGGAAGTTGGTTTGGTCTATAGTAACCCTCATTGATATAGGAGAGTTGGTTTGGTCTATAGTAACCCTCATTGATATAGCAGAGTTGGTTTTGTCTATAGTAACCCTCATTGATATAGGAGAGTTGGTTTGGTCTTTAGTAACCCTCATTGATATAGAAGAGTTGGTTTGGTCTTTAGTAACCCTCATTGATATAGGAGAGTTGGTTTGGTCTATAGTAACCCTCATTGATATAGGAGAGTTGGTTTGGTCTTTAGTAACCCTCATTGATATAGGAGAGTTGGTTTGGTCTTTAGTAACCCTCATTGATATAGGAAGTTGGTTTGGTCTATAGTAACCCTCATTGATATAGGAGAGTTGGTTTGGTCTATAGTAACCCTCATTGATATAGCAGAGTTGGTTTTGTCTATAGTAACCCTCATTGATATAGGAGAGTTGGTTTGGTCTTTAGTAACCCTCATTGATATAGGAGAGTTGGTTTGGTCTATAGTAACCCTCATTGATATAGGAGAGTTGGTTTGGTCTTTAGTAACCCTCATTGATATAGGAGAGTTGGTTTGGTCTTTAGTAACCCTCATTGATATAGGAAGTTGGTTTGGTCTATAGTAACCCTCATTGATATAGGAGAGTTGGTTTGGTCTATAGTAACCCTCATTGATATAGCAGAGTTGGTTTTGTCTATAGTAACCCTCATTGATATAGGAGAGTTGGTTTGGTCTTTAGTAACCCTCATTGATATAGAAGAGTTGGTTTGGTCTTTAGTAACCCTCATTGATATAGGAGAGTTGGTTTGGTCTATAGTAACCCTCATTGATATAGGAGAGTTGGTTTGGTCTTTAGTAACCCTCATTGATATAGGAGAGTTGGTTTGGTCTTTAGTAACCCTCATTGATATAGGAAGTTGGTTTGGTCTATAGTAACCCTCATTGATATAGGAGAGTTGGTTTGGTCTATAGTAACCCTCATTGATATAGCAGAGTTGGTTTTGTCTATAGTAACCCTCATTGATATAGGAGAGTTGGTTTGGTCTTTAGTAACCCTCATTGATATAGGAGAGTTGGTTTGGTCTTTAGTAACCCTCATTGATATAGGAAGTTGGTTTGGTCTATAGTAACCCTCATTGATATAGCAGAGTTGGTTTAGCCCATTGAAATTAATTCCATTCATCACCTACTTGCCACAATTATGGGCTACACAACCAAATTCACATAGATATGTGAATTATAGATCCTTCTTAATATGCTTCCTGTGCTTCAGTTTCATTTTTGCATCTTTTACTTTCGGTTTTGTTTACCAGCTTCAAACAGCTGAACATACAATATTTGAGGTTATGGAAAATATATTTCCCAGCAGTTTAGATGATGATGTACAATGATTCTCAGCGTCATACTATTTCATTTAGTCAAAAACTGAAATTTAGACAAACTATTAGTTTTGTCAACCAGGGAATGGCGGAGTGAATTCTCCATAGTGCAACTTTAAGGATGTCTAGGACTGTGATGCTGCCTAGCATCTGGACTGGTGCAGAGAAGCCTTGTTGAGGTAGAGGTTCTGGTCTTGAACCATCAATCAATCAAATGTATTTATAAAGCCCATTTTACATCAGCCGATGTCACAAGGTGCTGTACAGAAATCCAGCCTAAAACCCCAAACAGCAAGCAATGCAGATGTAGAAGCACGGTGGCTAGGAAAAACTCCCTAGAAAGGCAGGAACCTAGGAAGAAACCTAGAGAGGAACCAGGCTATGAGGGGCGGCCAGTCCTCTTCTGGCTGTGCCGGGTGGAGATTATAACAATACATGGCCAAGTAGTTCAAACGTTCATAGATAACCAGCAGGGTCAAATAATAATAATCACAGTGGTTGTAGATGGTGCAACAGGTCAGCACCTCAGGTGTAAATGTCAGCTGGCTTTTTGTAGCCGATCATTCAGAGTTAGAGACAGGTGCGGTGGAGAACCACCATACCCTTCCATAAATTTCCACACAACAGGTAATTCCACTCCTAATCACTCCTTGTTAGGCCAAGTCAAACCACATGTTGACTCTGGCAAGCCCAGGGATGTCCATGTTTGTGTGCAGACCAATTCTTTCACAGCGTTCTGTGGGCTCCAGGGACCCTCTGTGTAAGAGAAGGCTGATGCCAGGTGTGCATCTCAAATGCCACCCTATTCCCTCTATAGTGCACTACTTTTGACCAGAGCCCTATTCCCTATATAGTGCACTACTTTTGATCAGAGCCCTATTCCCTATATAGTGCACTACTTTTGATCAGAGCCCTATTCCCTATATAGTGCACGACTTTTGACCAGAGCCCTATTCCCTTTAGAGTGCACTACTTTTGATATTTTTGATTGAACCTTTATTTAAATAGGTACAATAAATCAGATAAGAACACATTCTTAGTTACAATGACAGCCTACCAGGGAACAGTGGGTTGGTTAACTGCCTTGTTCAGGGACTGAACAACAGAGTTTTACCTTGTCAGCTCAGGGATTCGATCCTGGAACCTTTCGGTTACTGGCCCAACGCTCTAACCACTAGGCTACCTGTATTGCACAATAAAGGGAATAGATTGCTATTTGGAACACAGCCCAGGAGGCATGACAACAACATCAACAACCTTTCAGTAAAATCAACCCTACTCACTCCATGACAACATCTCCAAACCTTTCTGTAAAACCAACCCTAGTCACTCCATGTCAACATCTCTAACCTTTCAGTAAAATCAACCCTAGTCTCTCCATGACAACATCTCCAAACCTTCAGTAAAATCAAGCCTAGTGTCTCCATGACAACATCTCCAAACCTTTCAGTAAAATTAACCCAAGTCACTCCATGACAGCATCTCCAAACCTTTCAGTAAAATCAAATCTAGTCTCTCCATGACAACATCTCCAAACCTTTCAGTAAAATCAACCCTAGTCACTCCATGACAACATCTCCAAACCTTTCAGTAAAATTAACCCTAGTCACTCCATGACAGCATCTCCAAACCTTTCAGTAAAATCAAATCTAGTCTCTCCATGACAACATCTCCAAACCTTTCAGTAAAATCAACCCTAGTCTCTCCATGACAACATCTCCAAACCTTTCAGTAAAATCAACCCTCGTCACTCCATGACAACATCTCCAAATCTTTCAGTAAAATCAACCCTAGTCTCTCCATGACAACATCTCCAAACCTTCAGTAAAATTAACCCTAGTCACTCCATGACAACATCTCCAAACCATTCAGTAAAATCAACCCTAGTCACTCCATGACAGCATCTCCAAACCTTTCAGTAAAATCAAACCTAGTCTATCCATGACAACATCTCCAAACCTTTAATTAAAATCAACCCTAGTCACTCCATGACAACATCTCCAAATCTTTCAGTAAAATCAAATCTAGTCTCTCCATGACAACATCTCCAAACCTTTCAGCAAAATTAACCCTAGTCACTCCATGACAGCATCTCCAAACCTTTCAGTAAAATCAAATCTAGTCTCTCCATGACAACATCTCCAAACCTTTCAGCAAAATTAACCCTAGTCACTCCATGACAGCATCTCCAAACCTTTCAGTAAAATCAAATCTAGTCTCTCCATGACAACATCTCCAAACCTTTCAGTAAAATCAGTCATAAAGTCTCTCCATGACAACATCTCCTAACCTTTCAGTAAAATCAACCCTAGTCACTCCATGACAACATCGACAAACCTTTCAGTAAAATCAACCCTACTCACTCCATGACAACATCTCCAAACCTTTCAGTAAAATCAAACCGAGTCTCTCCATGACAACATCTCCAAACCTTTCAGTAAAATCAACCCTAGTCACTCCATGACAATATCTCCAAACTAGATCCAGATTAGAACAGACCTAACCCTAGTCTCTGCAGGACAGATTAGAACAGACCTAACCCTAGTCTCTCAGGACAGATTAGAACAGACCTAACCCTAGTCTCTCAGGACAGATTAGAACAGACCTAACCCTAGTCTCTCAGGACAGATTAGAACAGACCTAACCCTAGTGTCTCAGGACAGATTAGAACAGACGTAACCCTAGTCTCTCAGGACAGATTAGAACAGACCTAACCCTAGTCTCTCCAGTAGAGATTAGAACAGACCTAACCCTAGTCTCTCCAGGACAGATTAGAACAGACCTAAGTCATCACTAGTGTTAAACATCCACAAGTGAGGAAGGAGAGAGTGTGTTTGTATCTGTGTGTGTGTATGTGTGTGTGTGTGTGTGTGTGCGCGCGTGCGTGCATACGTGTGAGGGAGCGTGAGTGTGCATGTACGTTCGTGCTTGTGTATGTGTATCAAGCACTTAACAGCCATTTCCTTCTCAAATCCAGAGCTGTGTGTAAAAGGCTTTTAAATACATCCCTGCAAAGGAACCCATAACACCACAATGACCCCAGTCTCCCTCCAAGGGAACCCATAACACCACAATGACCCCAGTCTCCCTCCAAGGGAACCCATAACACCACAATGACCCCAGTCTCCCTCCAAGGGAACCCATAACACCACAATGACCCCAGTCTCCCTCCAAGGGAACCCATAACACCACAATGACCCCAGTCTCCCTCCAAGGGAACCCATAACACCACAATGACCCCAGTCTCCCTCCAAGGGAACCCATAACACCACAATGACCCCAGTCTCCCTCCAAGGGAACCCATAACACCACAATGACCCCAGTCTCCCTCCAAGGGAACCCATAACACCACAATGACCCCAATCTCCCTCCAAGGGAACCCATAACACCACAATGACCCCAGTCTCCCTCCAAGGGAACCCATAACACCACAATGACCCCAGTCTCCCTCCAAGGGAACCCATAACACCACAATGACCCCAGTCTCATTCCAAGGGAACCCATAACACCACAATGACCCCAGTCTCCCTCCAAGGGAACCCATAACACCACAATGACCCCAGTCTCCCTCCAGTCTCCCTCCAGTCTCCCTCCAAGGGAACCCATAACACCACAATGACCCCAGTCTCCCTCCAGTCTCCCTCCAGTCTCCCTCCAAGGGAACCCATAACACCACAATGACCCCAGTCTCCCTCCAGTCTCCCTCCAAGGGAACCCATAACACCACAATGACCCCAGTCTCCCTCCAAGGGAACCCATAACACCACAATGACCCCAGTCTCCCTCCAAGGGAACCCATAACACCACAATGACCCCAGTATCCCTCCAGGGGAACCCATAACACCACAATGACCCAAGTCTCCCTCCAGGGGAACCCATAACACCACAATGACCCCAGTCTCCCTCCAAGGGAACCCATAACAACACAATGACCCCAGTCTCCCCCAGTCTCCCTCCAAGGGAACCCATAACACAACAATGACCCCAGTCTCCCTCCAAAGGAACCCATAACACCACAATGACCCCAGTCTCCCTCCAAGGGAACCCATAACACTACAATGACCCCAGTCTCCCTCCAGTCACCCTCCAAGGGAACCCATAACACAACAATGACCCCAGTCTCCCTCCAAAGGAACCCATAACACCACAATGACCCCAGTCTCCCTCAAAAAGGAACCCATAACACCACAATGACCCCAGTCTCCCTCCAAAGGAACCATAACACCACAATGACCCCAGTCTCCCTCCAAGGGAACCCATAACACCACAATGACCCCAGTCTCCCTCCAAGGGAACCCATAACACCACAATGACCCCAGTCTCCCTCCAAAGGAACCCATAACACCACAATGACCCCAGTCTCCCTCCAAGGGAACCCATAACACCACAATGACCCCAGTCTCCCTCCAAGGGAACCCATAACACCACACTGACCCCAGTCTCCCTCCAAGGGAACCCATAACACCACAATGACCCCAGTCTCCCTCCAAGGGAACCCATAACACCACAATGACCCCAGTCTCCCTCCAAGGGAACCCATAACACCACAATGACCCCAGTCTCCCTCCAGTCTCCCTCCAGTCTCCCTCCAGTCTCCCTCCATTCTCCCTCCAAGGGAACCCATAACACCACAATGACCCCAGTCTCCCTCCAGTCTCCCTCCAAGGGAACCCATAACACCACAATGACCCCAGTCTCCTTCCAGTCTCCCTCCAAGGGAACCCATAACACCACAATGACCCCAGTCTCCCTCCAGTCTCCCTCCAAGGGAACCCATAACACCACAATGACCCCAGTCTCCCTCCAGTCTCCCTCCAAGGGAACCCATAACACCACAATGACCCCAGTCTCCCTCCAGTCTCCCTCCAAGGGAACCCATAACACCACAATGACCCCAGTCTCCCTCCAGTCTCCCTCCAAGGGAACCCATAACACCACAATGACCTCAGTCTCCCTCCAGTCTCCCTCCAAGGGAACCCATAACACCACAATGACCCCAGTCTCCCTCCAGTCTCCCTCCAAGGGAACCCATAACACCACAATGACCTCAGTCTCCCTCCAAGGGAACCCATAACACAACAATTACCCCAGTCTCCCTCCAAGGGAACCCATAACACCACAATGACCACAGTCTCCCTCCCGTCTCCCTCCAAGGGAACCCATAACACCACAATGACCCCAGTCTCCCTCCAAGGGAACCCATAACACCACAGTGACCCCAGTCTCCCTCCAAGGGAACCCATAACACAACAATTACCCCAGTCTCCCTCCAAGGGAACCCATAACACCACAATGACCCCAGTCTCCCTCCAGTCTCCCTCCAAGGGAACCCATAACACCACAATGACCCCAGTCTCCCTCCAGTCTCCCTCCAAGGGAACCCATAACACCACAATGACCCCAGTCTCCCTCCAGTCTCCCTCCAAGGGAACCCATAACACCACAATGACCCCAGTCTCCCTCCAGTCTCCCTCCAAGGGAACCCATAACACCACAATGACCCCAGTCTCCCTCCAGTCTCCCTCCAAGGGAACCCATAACACCACAATGACCCCAGTCTCCCTCCAGTCTCCCTCCAGTCTCCCTCCAAGGGAACCCATAACACCACAATGACCCCAGTCTCCCTCCAGTCTCCCTCCAAGGGAACCCATAACACAACAATGACCCCAGTCTCCCTCCAGTCTCCCTCCAAGGGAACCCATAACACCACAATGACCCCAGTCTCCCTCCAGTCTCCCTCCAAGGGAACCCATAACACCACAATGACCCCTGTCTCCCTCCAGTCTCCCTCCAAGGGAACCCATAACACCACAATGACCCCAGTCTCCCTCCAGTCTCCCTCCAGTCTCCCTCCAAGGGAACCCATAACACCACAATGACCCCAGTCTCCCTCCAGTCTCCCTCCAAGGGAACCCATAACACCACAATGACCCCAGTCTCCCTCCAGTCTCCCTCCAAGGGAACCCATAACACCACAATGACCCCAGTCTCCCTCCAGTCTCCCTCCAAGGGAACCCATACACCACAATGACCCCAGTCTCCCTCCAGTCTCCCTCCAAGGGAACCCATAACACCACAATGACCCCAGTCTCCCTCCAGTCTCCCTCCAAGGGAACCCATAACACCACAATGACCCCAGTCTCCCTCCAGTCTCCCTCCAAGGGAACCCATAACACCACAATGACCCCAGTCTCCCTCCAGTCTCCCTCCAAGGGAACCCATAACACCACAATGACCCCAGTCTCCCTCCAGTCTCCCTCCAAGGGAACCCATAACACCACAATGACCCCAGTCTCCCTCCAGTCTCCCTCCAGTCTCCCTCCAAGGGAACCCATAACACCACAATGACCCCAGTCTCCCTCCAGTCTCCCTCCAGTCTCCCTCCAGTCTCCCTCCAGTCTCCCTCCAGTCTCCCTTCTCACACACCTACACTCAGCTAAAGCAAGCTCAGACTAGAACAATAACATGGTTCAGGCATTTAAAAATGCCCCCAGAAGACTTATTCCCAACTCTTATTCAATATTGACCAATTCATCAGAGAGCGAACTCTCCTTCCTCCACGCTTGAAATGGAGAGAATAAGAACTTGGCCTTTGTACTAAATCTATAATAAGAAAAAAAGGGGTCGAGGTTCAGTTTTATATAAAGGATATGACCCCTGTGAGGAGTTGATGGGATTCTGTTGTTTATCCCCAGTCTTGGAGACCTCAGATGGATTCACTGCCAGACGCTGATCAAGAGAGCAATGAGAGTCAACAGAATCAGACAAATATACATGATAAACACACACGTAAAAATATATCAAATCTCCTTCCTCCTTTAAGTCCGCCTCCATCCAACAGTCAGTTCCGTTGTTGAACACAGGTAGAGGTCAACTCTAAACAAACCACGTTCTAATTGTCTCCATCTGTCTCTCAGCTTCTACTATGAGTCCCTTACTCCAACCCTGCCTTGTTTTCCATCTCTTTCCAAGAGACGAGCAGACCGGAGTTCCTCACACGCTAACTTGGGAATCTCAGGGAACTCTCACGTCAAGATATGCCTCGCTGGAAGCGATATTCAAACATGGAAAACTCCCCTTCTCCGGAGAAGCCTTAAACATCTCGTCTCGTTAAATCGGAACGACAGTTGTGCTAAAGTTGAGGTTTTTCCCTAATTTGTTCCTTTTGGATTGTTTCTGAAAACGTGAGATTGGGTCTTAAAAACTCTGCCACTCGTAGTAATTCCAGCCGAACATTGTCCTCTGAAGAATCGGTTGACTTGTCTCCATGCCTTGGTTGTAGAAACAGATCCTGGTTCAGGCATTGAAAACTCCGTACCCTTGAAACACTGTATGATCCAATAGGGGACATGTATTTGGTCTTGTCTGAAGCCAATAACTGGATGAAAAGTATCATCTGGAATTTGAGAAGATGGTCAAGTGGCCAATAGGACAGACCTCTTCAAGATCATTATTGCTTGTCTTTTACAGGGAATTAAGAGAGAGTTCACTGACTCCTTCACTAGACAGTGAAAGATTGTCTATGTTCAGAGATATATGGATGGATGAGTGAATGAAAATTCTCATGAGTATGCTGTATTCCCGCCCCCATCACCCTCAACTGTATGCAATAAGCCACCCCCCCCCCCCGTAACTCCCTCAACTGTATGCAATAAGCCACCCCACCCCCAACCCTAACCGCCCACCTGTCCTTTGTCTCTAGGCCCTCCACCATCTACCCCCCGTCCTTTCTCTCTGGGCCCTCCACCATCTATCCCCCTCCACCATCTACCCCCGCATCCTTTCTCTCTGGGCCCTCCACCATCTACCCCCCCGTCCTTTCTCTTTGGGCCCTCCACCATCTACCCCCCCTTCCTTTCTCTCTGGGCCCTCCACCATCTACCCCC
>NC_034187.2:77313416-77383416 GCF_002021735.2 Oncorhynchus kisutch
GTGTGCTGTTCCATGACCTCTCCTCCCTATGGAGTATGCTGTTCCATGACCTCTCCTCCCTCTGGAGTGTGCTGTTCCATGACCTCTCCTCCCCCTGGAGTGTGCTGTTCCATGACCTCTTCTCCCCCTGGAGTGTGCTGTTCCATGACCTCTTCTCCCTCTGGAGTGTGCTGTTCCATGACCTCTCCTCCCTATGGAGTGTGCTGTTCCATGACCTCTCCTCCCTCTGGAGTATGCTGTTCCATGACCTCTCCTCCCTCTGGAGTGTGCTGTTCCATGACCTCTTCTCCCTCTGGAGTGTGCTGTTCCATGACCTCTCCTCCCTATGGAGTGTGCTGTTCCATGACCTCTCCTCCCTCTGGAGTGTGCTGTTCCATGACCTCTCCTCCCTCTGCTTACGTATTTGTTTATTTTATTTAACCTTTATTTAACTAGGCAAGTCAGTTAAGAACAAATTCTTATTTACAATGACGACCTACCCCGGCCAAACCCTGCCCTAACCCGGACGACGCTGGGCCAACTGTGCGCCACCCTATGGGATTCCCGATCACGTCCGGTTGTGATACAGCCCAGGATCAAAGCTGTAGTGACGTCTCAAGCCCTGAGATGTAGTGTCTTAGACCGCTGCACCACTCAGTCCCCCTCATGTATCTACAGTCTATATTCAGGGATTCTACTGTGTGTGTGTGTGTGTGTGTGTGTGTGCCCTACTTCAGCAAACAGAGGATAAGGAAAAACTGTCTGATAAATGCTCTCTCTCTCCCTGTCAGGAATAGCCTGCTTTTTCTCCATTTCCGTTTGAATGAAAAAGACCAGAAGAAGAACTGGTTCTGATGAGGGAAATGTGTCCTTTGTGATGAGAGAAGGGGAGGGAAGAGAAGAGAAGGGAAGCGGGAGGGTGGGGGGGAGAAGGAAAAGAGGGGGAGGGGAGGGAAAGGAGGGAAGGGAAGAGGGGGGAGGGAAGGGATGAGGGGGAAGGGAAGAGAGGAGGGAGAGAGGGGAGTGGGAAAGAAAGGAAAGGAAGAGGAGAGGAGAGGAAAGAAGAGAGGAGGGAAGGAAAGGAAAGGAAAGGAAAGGAAAGGAAGGAAGAGGAGAGGAGAGGAAAGAAGAGAGGAGGGAAGGAAAGGAAAGGAAAGGAAGAGAAGAGGAGAGGAAAGAAGAGAGGAGGGAAGGAAAGGAAAGGAAAGGAAGAGGAGAGGAGAGGAAAGAAGAGAGGAGGGGAAGGAAAGGAAAGGAAAGGGGGAAGGAAACGGAAGGGAAGGGAAGGAGGGGGGGAGGGAAGGGAAGGGGAAAGGGTAGGGAAGAGGGGAGAGGGAAGGGAAGGGGGAAGGGTAGGGAAGGGAAGAGGGGGGGAGAAAGAGGGGGAGAGAAGGGAAGGGAAGAAAGAGGGGGGGAGAAAGAGGGGGAGAGAAGGGAAGGGAAGAAAGAGGGGGGGGAGAAAGAGGGGAGAGAAGGGAAGGGAAGAAAGAGGGGGAGAGAAGGGAACGGAAGAAAGAGGGGGGGGGCGAGAAAGAGGGGGAGAGAAGGGAAGGGAAGAAAGAGGGGGGGGGGAAAGAGGGGGAGAGAATGGAAGGGGAAGAAAGAGGGGGGGAGAAAGAGGGGGAGAGATGGAAGGAATGGAAGGGAAGAAAGAGGGGGAGGGAAGGGAAGGGAAGAAAGAGGGGGAGAGAAGGGAAGGGAAGAGAAGGGATGGGCCTGTGTTCCGGGAAGGTAAGATAGCAGATGAAAGTGAGTGGCATTTGCCTTAATTTCCTTCTACAGCGGCACAAATCTGAGACAGATGCAGACACACACACACACACACGCACGCACGCACACACACACACACACACACACACACACACACACACACACACACACACACACACACACACACACACACACACACACACACACACACACACACACACTCTGCCCAAGAGGGTTGTACACACACAACCTCATATGCATATACACATATACACATCTGACCAAGAGGGTTTGTACACACACACATGTACAAATGAAATGCAGCATCCAATCAATAGCTATTAAAATAAAATAAAATACAATTCTTCATGATTTATGTAGCATGAGATTGGGGTTGATTTTCTGCTTGAGAACAGATTCGGCATGCTTCAGGTTATCAAGGGAGATAAGCTGGGAACCTGGATCAACAATGAATTCTTAAGTTTGGTTTGATTCAGACATCAGGGTGGGTGGTGTGTGTGTGTGTGTGTGTGTGTGTTACGGTCTTCCTCTATGCCAACTCTTGAAATGACGTAGTGTTTGTTTGCCAGCAGTATATAAATCATCATGGAATATCTTCATGAACCCCAGTTGGATTAGACTGGAAACTATGATTTGACCAGAAGAGAATAAATTCCAATCAGTAAGAATGAGGATTGACTTGATTGAACCAAATGTTGGTAAATATTTATCTGAAATATACAGAAACAGACAAAGAACATTGGCACTGTACTCACACACACAAACATACAGCCCTGTGTGGATGTGTTTGGTGGGTGTGTTTGTGTGTGTGTGTGTGTGTTTGTGTGTGTTTTCGTGTGTGCGTGTGTGTACTGTGCCAGTGTACTCTATACGTTTCTTACTCGCAGTAGGAGCGTTGGGCCAGTAACCGAAAGGTTTCTAGATCGAATCCCCGAGCTGACCATGTAAAAATCTGTCGTTCTGCCCCTGAGCAAGGCAGTTAACCCACTGTTCCCCCGGGCGCCGAAGACGTGGATGTCGATTCTGGCAGCCCTCTGCACCTTTCCAAGGGTTGGGTTGAATGCGGAAGACACATTTCAGTTGAATGCATTCCGTTGTACAACTGACTAGGTATACCCCTTTCCCATTCTCTTTCCCTTACTCTAACATTTCTGAACAGTTTAACGTTAAAAAGCCCACCATCTTGTGGTGAATATGTGTTCCAACTGCAGTACTGTAGACGGCCAAACCTCAATGGGTACCCTACAGACTTGATGTCTGAGCTGTGTGACTGTGAAAAGAAAATCAGAGAGAAACAGAGATGGTGGAACGAGAGAAGAGGGAGGAATAATGTTATGAGCGTTTCCTCCCATTATCTCTGTGTGTCTGTGTGTGTGTGTCTGTCTGTCTGTGTGTCTGTCCGTATGTCTCTCTCTCTCTCTCTGTGTGTCTGTGTGTGTGTGTGTGTGTGTGTGTATGTGTGTCTGTCTGTCTGTCTGTCTGTCTGTCTGTCTGTCTGTCTGTCTGTCTGTCTGTCTGTCTGTCTGTCTGTCTGTCTGTCTGTCTGTCTGTCTGTCTGTCTGTCTGTCTGTCTGTGTGTCTGTCTGTCTGTCTGTGTGTCTGTCTGTCCGTATGTCTCTCTCTCTCTCTCTCTCTCTCTCTCTCTGTGTGTTTCTCTCATTCTCTGTCTCACAACACTGTTCAGCTCTCTGTCTGTCTCTACCTCTGTAGAGAGGTTATGGATCATGATTTTGAATCTGGTAAAGATAAAACCGCCTGTGGATGTGTCCAGCCTTTCCCATATGCTCTCAGATCCCCACTGAGACACACGCCAGTCCTCCCCCTGTCTCGCCGTGCTCACTGATGGAGCGTGTGTGTCTGTGTCTGTATGTGTGTGTTCATCCTGCCCCTGTCTCGCCGTGCTCACTGATGGGGCGTCTGTGTCTGTATGTGTGTGTTCATCCTCCCCCTGTCTCGCCGTGCTCACTGATGGCGCGTGTGTGTCTGTGTCTGTATGTGTGTGTTCATCCTCCCCTGTCTCGCCATGCTCACTGATGGCGCGTGTGTGTCTGTGTCTGTATGTGTGTGTTCATCCTCCCCTTGTCTCGCCGTGCTCACTGATGGAGCGTGTGTGTCTGTCTCTGTATGTGTGTGTTCATCCTCCCCCTGTCTCGCTGTGCTCACTGATGGAGCATGTGTGTCTGTATCTGTATGTGTGTGTTCATCCTCCCCTGTCTCGCCATGCTCACTGATGGAGCGTGTGTGTCTGTATGTGTGTGTTCATCCTCCCCTGTCTCTCCGTGCTCACTGATGGAGCGTGTGTGTCTGTATGTGTGTGTTCATCCTCCCCTGTCTCTCCGTGCTCACTGATGGAACGTGTGTGTCTGTATGTGTGTGTTCATCCTCCCCTGTCTCGCCGTGCTCACTGATGGAGCGTGTGTGTCTGTGTCTGTATGTGTGTGTTCATCCTCCCCCTGTCTCGCCGTGCTCACTGATGGAGCGTGTGTGTCTGTGTCTGTATGTGTGTGTTCATCCTCCCCTTGTCTCGCCGTGCTCACTGATGGAGCGTGTGTGTCTGTATGTGTGTGTTCATCCTCCCCCTGTCTCGCCGTGCTCACTGATGGAGCGTGTGTAATGGATTTCAAGTCATTCTGAATGAAAAGAGACATCAGTAGTATGTTGGATTGCAGGCCCAATCGACTTTTCTCTGTTTCTTTCCCTATCTTTGTCTCGTTCTGTCTATCCCTGGTGTAGTAAACGAGGCCAAAGTGCCTTCAGAACTAGCTTGGTTCCATAGTTATGGGTTGGGAGGTTGAAAAGAGAGCTTCAGTTATCCAAAAAGAACAGAAACAGTGTTTTGAAAGTCTCCCAGAACAGACGCCTCTTCAGTGGGGCACGAATCACCCAGAACCAGGCAAGTTGGCAGTCTGGAAAAGGAAAGTGTGTGTATGTGTTTAATATGGTAGGGAATGTAGTGTGTGTGTATGTGTTTAATATGGTAGGGAATGTAGTGTGTGTGTACGCATGGATGGTGAATGTTGAATCCATTATGTTTGTGTTTATGTGACTTGGAACAGTGTTCGTGTCTGTGAGTGCGTGTGAGTGCGTGTGCGTGTGTGTGTGCGTGTGCGTGCGTGTGCGTGTGCGTGCGTGTGCGCGTGTGCGTGTGCGTGTGTGTGTGTGCGTGTGCGCGTGTATTTTCTCTGCATTCAATATGACCGTTGTGTGAGTGCTGTTGGTCATGGTTGGGTCTTTATATCAAAGGTGAGAAACGGCAGTTAGTGGATAGAGATGTTGGAGTCTATCAGTCTCAGTAAAGTAATGTGCCACCCACATACACATTCAAATGGAACCGAAAACTGCCAGACGCCCAGTCCAAAGACCAGAGCATACATGGCAATAGAATGGGGTTGCCATGGACACAGCACAGTGTTGCTATTACTACTCGAGGGCTGTAGTTTGGCACCACATAACACATAGAGCCCAAAAGAGCGGAGTGGTAGTGGTAGTGGTAATGGAGTGGTAGTGGTAGTGGTAGTGGTAATGGTAGTTGTAATGGAGTGGTAGTGGTAGTGGAGTGGTAGTGGAGTGGAGTGGTAGTGGTAATGGAGTGGTAGTGGTAGTGGTAGTGGTAGTGGTAGTGGTAATGGAGTGGTAGTGGAGTGGTAGTGGTAGTTGTAATGGAGTGGTAGTGGTAGTGGAGTGGTCGTGGTAGTGGTAGTGGTAGTGGTAGTGGTAGTGGTAGTGGTAGTGGTAGTGGTAGTGGTAATGGGGTGGTAGTGGAGTGGTAGTGGTAGTAGTAATGGAGTGGTAGTGGTAGTGGTAGTGGTAGTGGTAGTGGTAGTGGTCGTAGTAATGGAGTGGTAGTGGAGTGGTAGTGGAGTGGTAATGGTAGTTGTTATGGAGTGGTAGTGGTAGTGGAGTGGTAGTGGAGTGGTAGTGGTAATGGAGTGGTAGTGGTAGTGGTAGTGGTAATGGAGTTGTAGTGGAGTGGTAGTGGTAGTAGTAATGGAGTGGTAGTGGTAGTGGTAGTGGTAGTGGTCGTAGTAATGGAGTGGTAGTGGTAGTGGTAGTGGTAGTGGTAGTGGTAGTGGTAGTGGTAGTTGTAATGGAGTGGTAGTGGTAGTGGTAGTGGTGGTGGTAATGGAGTGGTAGTGGTAGTGGTAGTGGTAGTAGTAATGGAGTGGTAGTGGTAGTGGTAGTGGTCGTAGTAATGGAGGGGTAGTGGTAGTGGTAGTGGTAGTGGTAGTAGTAATGGAGTGGTAGTGGTAGTGGTAATGGAGTGGTAGTGGTAGTTGTAGTGGTAATGGAGTGGTAGTGGTAGTGGTAATGGAGTGGTAGTGGTAGTTGTAGTGGTAATGGAGGGGTAGTGGTAGTGGTAATGGAGTGAAAGTGGTAGTGGTAGTTGTAATGGAGTGAAAGTGGTAGTGGTAATGGAGTGGTAGTGGTAATGGTAATGGAGTGTTAGTGGTAGTGGTAGTGGTAGTGGTAGTGGTAGTGGAGTGGTAGTGGTAGTGGTAGTAGTAGTGGTAGTGGAGTGGTAGTGGTAATGGAGTGGTAGTTGTAGTTGTAGTGGTAATGGAGTGGTAGTGGTAGTGGTAATGGAGTGAAAGTGGTAGTGGTAGTTGTAATGGAGTGAAAGTGGTAGTGGTAATGGAGTGGTAGTGGTAATGGAGTGGTAGTGGTGGTGGTAGTGGTAGTGGAGTGGTAGTGGTAATGGTAATGGGGTGGTAGTGGTAGTAGTAGTGGTAGTCGTAGTGGTAGTAGTAGTGGTAGTGGTAGTGGTAGTGGTAGTGGTAGTAGTAATGGAGTGGTAGTGGTAGTAGTAGTGGATTGGTAGTGGTAGTGGAGTGGTAGTGGTAAAAGTAGTGGAGTAGTACTGGTAATGGCGTGTTAGTGGTAGTGTAGTGGTAGTGGTAGTGGTGGTGGAGTGGTAGTGGTAATGGGGTGGTAGTGGTAGTGGAGTGGTAGTGGTAGTGGAAGTGGTAGTGGAGTGGTAGTGGTAGTGGTAGTGGAGTGGTAGAGGTAGTGGAGTGGTAGTGGTAGTGGTAGTGGTAGTGGAGTGGTAGTGGTAGTGGTAGCGGTAGTGGAGTGGTAGTGGTAGTGGTATTGGTGGTGGTAGTAGAGTGGTAGTGGTAGTGGTATTGGTGGTGGTAGTAGAGTGGTAGTGGTAGTGGTAGTGGTAGTGGTATTGGTGGTGGTAGTAGAGTGTTAGTGGTAGTGGTGGTGGTATTGGTGGTGGTAGTAGAGTGGTAGTGGTAGTGGTTGTATTAGTGGTAGTGGAGTGGCAGTGGTAATGGTAGTGGTAGTGGAAGAGGTATTGGAGTGGTAATGGAGTGGTAGTGGTAGTGGTAGTGGCAGTGGTAGTGGAGTGGTAGTGGTAGTAGTTGAGTGGTAGTGGTGATACAGTGTTAGTGGTAGTGGAAGAGATATTGATGTGGTAGTGGAGTAGTAGTGGTAGTGGTAATGGAGTGGTAATGGTAATGGTAGTGGGCGTGGTAGTAGTGGTGGTAGTGGTAGAGGAAGTGGTATTTGGAGGGGAGTGGTAGTGGTAGTTGTAATATAGTGGTAGTAGTATTGGTGGTGGTAGTGGTAGTAGTAGGGGAGTGGTAGTGGTAGTAGTAGTGGTAGTGGAGTGGTAGTGGTAGTGGAGTGAAAGTTGTAGTGGTGGTAATAGTTGTGGAGTGGTAGTGGTAGTGGAGTGAAAGTTGTTGTGGAGTGATAGTGGTAGTGGTAGTAGTAGTGGTAGTGGAGTGGTAGTGGTATTGAGAGTGGAGTGGTAGTGGTAGTGGAGTGAAAGTTGTTGTGGAATGGTAGTGGTAGTGGTAGTAGTAGTGGTAGTGGAGTGGTAGTGGTAGTGGAGTGAAAGTTGTAGTGGTGGTAGTAGTTGTGGAGTGGTAGTGGTAGTTCTAATATAGTGGTAGTAGTATTGGTGGTGGTAGTGGTAGTATTAGAAGTTGTGGAGCGGTGGTATTAGGTTGAGTGGAAGTGGAGTGGAGTGGTAGTGGTAGTGTTAGTGGCAGTGGTGGTGGGTTGGAGCAGTACTGGAGTGGTAGTGGGAGTGGTAGTGGTAGTGGCAGTGGAGTGGTAGTATTATTGGTGGTGGTAGTGGTAGTATTAGTGGAAGTGGAAGTGGAGTGGAGTGGAGTGGTAGTGGTGGTAGTAGTAGTGGAGCGGTTGGGGTAGTGGAGTGGAGCGATAGTGGTAGTGTAGTGGTAGTGGTACTGGAGTGGTAGTGGAGTGGAGCGGTAGTGGTAGAGGAGTGGAGCGGTAGTGGAGTGAAGCGATAGTGGTAGTGGAGTGGAGCGGTAGTGGAGTGGAGCGGTAGTGGTAGTGGAGTGGAGCGGTAGTGGAGTGGAGTGGAGCGGTAGTGGTAGTGGAGTGGAGCGATTGTGGTAGTGGAGCGATAGTGGTAGTGGAGTGGAGCGGTAGTGGAGTGGAGCGGTAGTGGTAGTGGAGTGGAGCGGTAGTGGAGTGGAGCAGTAGTGGTAGTGGAGTGGAGCGGTAGTGGTAGTGGAGTGGAGCGATTGTGGTAGTGGAGTGATAGTGGTAGTGGAGTGGAGTGGTAGATGAAGTGGAGCGGTAGTGGTAGTGGAGTGGAGCGATAGTGGTAGTGGAGTGGAGTGGTAGTGGAGTGGAGCGATAGTGGTAGTGGAGTGGAGCGGTAGTGGAGTGGAGCGGTAGTAGTAGTGGAGCGATAGTGGTAGTGGAGCGATAGTGGTAGTGGAGTGGAGCGGTAGTGGAGTGGAGTGGTAGTGGTAGTGGAGCGATAGTGGTAGTGGAGCGATAGTGGTAGTGGAGTGGAGCGGTAGTAGAGTGGAGCGATAGTGGTAGTGGAGTGGAGTGGAGCAGTAGTGGAGTGGAGTGGAGCGGTAGTGGTAGTGGAGCGATAGTGGTAGTGGAGTGTAGCGGTAGTGGAGTGGAGTGGTAGTGGAGTGGAGCGGTAGTGGTAGTGGAGCGATAGTGGTAGTGGAGTGGAGCGGTAGTGGAGTGGAGCGATAGTGGTAGTGGAGCGATAGTGGTAGTGGAGTGGAGTGGTAGTGGAGTGGAGCGGTAGTGGAGTGGAGCGATAGTGGTAGTGGAGCGATAGTGGTAGTGGAGTGGAGCGGTAGTGGAGTGGAGCGGTAGTAGTAGTGGAGCGGTAGTGGTAGTGGAGCGATAGTGGTAGTGGAATGGAGCGGTAGTGGAGTGGAGCAGTAGTGGAGTGGAGCGGTAGTAGTAGTGGAGCGATAGTGGTAGTGGAGCGATAGTGGTAGTGGAGTGGAGCAGTAGTGGAGTGGAGTGGAGCGGTAGTAGTAGTGGAGTGGAGCGGTAGTGGAGTGGAGCGGTAGTAGTAGTGGAGTGGAGCGGTAGTGGAGTGGAGCGGTAGTAGTAGTGGAGTGGTGTGGTAGTGAGGTGGAGCGGTAGTGGTAGTGGAGTGGAGCGGTAGTGGAGTGGAGTAGAGTGGTAGTGGAGTGGAGCGGTACTGGAGTGGAGCGGTAGTGGTAGTGGAGTGGAGCGGTCGTGGAGTGGAGCAGTAGTGGAGTGGAGCGGTAGTAGTAGTGGAGCGATAGTGGTAGTGGAGCGATAGTGGTAGTGGAGTGGAGCGGTAGTGGAGTGGAGCGGTAGTGGAGTGGAGCGGTAGTAGTAGTGGAGTGGAGCGGTAGTGGAGTGGAGCGGTAGTGGAGTGGAGCGGTAGTAGTAGTGGAGTGGAGCGGTAGAGGAGTGGAGCGGTAGTGGAGTGGAGCTGTAGTAGTAGTGGAGTGGAGCGGTAGTGGAGTGGAGCGGTAGTAGTAGTGGAGTGGAGTGGTGTGGTAGTGGAGTGGAGCGGTAGTGGTAGTGGAGTGGAGCGGTAGTGAATCGGAGCGGTAGTGGAGTGGAGCGGTAGTGGTAGTGGAGTGGAGTGTTAGTGGAGTGGAGCGGTAGTGGAGTGGAGCGGTAGTGGTAGTGGAGCGGTAGTTGTAGTGGAATGGAGCGGTAGTGGAGTGGAGAGGGAGTGGAGTGGTAGTGAAGTAGAGTGTAGTGTTATCAGTTGTGGTTGTGAGTGGAGTGGTTTCGGTAGTGGTATTGGAGTGGAGTGATAGTGGTAGTGGAGCGATAGTGGTAGTGGAGTGGAGTGGTAGATGAAGTGGAGTGGTAGTGGTAGTGGAGTGGAGCGATAGTGGTAGTGGAGTGGAGTGGTAGTGGAGTGGAGCGATAGTGGTAGTGGAGTGGAGCGGTAGTGGAGTGGAGCGGTAGTGGTAGTGGAGTGGAGCGGTAGTGGAGTGGAGCAGTAGTGGTAGTGGAGTGGAGCGGTAGTGGTAGTGGAGTGGAGCGATTGTGGTAGTGGAGTGATAGTGGTAGTGGAGTGGAGTGGTAGATGAAGTGGAGCGGTAGTGGTAGTGGAGTGGAGCGATAGTGGTAGTGGAGTGGAGTGGTAGTGGAGTGGAGCGATAGTGGTAGTGGAGTGGAGTGGTAGTGGAGTGGAGCGGTAGTAGTAGTGGAGCGATAGTGGTAGTGGAGCGATAGTGGTAGTGGAGTGGAGCGGTAGTGGAGTGGAGTGGTAGTGGTAGTGGAGCGATAGTGGTAGTGGAGCGATAGTGGTAGTGGAGTGGAGCGGTAGTAGAGTGGAGTGGAGCGGTAGTGGAGTGGAGCGGTAGTAGTAGTGGAGTGGTGTGGTAGTGAGGTGGAGCGGTAGTGGTAGTGGAGTGGAGCGGTAGTGGAGTGGAGTAGAGTGGTAGTGGAGTGGAGCGGTACTGGAGTGGAGCGGTAGTGGTAGTGGAGTGGAGCGGTCGTGGAGTGGAGCAGTAGTGGAGTGGAGCGGTAGTAGTAGTGGAGCGATAGTGGTAGTGGAGCGATAGTGGTAGTGGAGTGGAGCGGTAGTGGAGTGGAGCGGTAGTGGAGTGGAGCGGTAGTAGTAGTGGAGTGGAGCGGTAGTGGAGTGGAGCGGTAGTGGAGTGGAGCGGTAGTAGTAGTGGAGTGGAGCGGTAGAGGAGTGGAGCGGTAGTGGAGTGGAGCTGTAGTAGTAGTGGAGTGGAGCGGTAGTGGAGTGGAGCGGTAGTAGTAGTGGAGTGGAGTGGTGTGGTAGTGGAGTGGAGCGGTAGTGGTAGTGGAGTGGAGCGGTAGTGAATCGGAGCGGTAGTGGAGTGGAGCGGTAGTGGTAGTGGAGTGGAGTGTTAGTGGAGTGGAGCGGTAGTGGAGTGGAGCGGTAGTGGTAGTGGAGCGGTAGTTGTAGTGGAATGGAGCGGTAGTGGAGTGGAGAGGGAGTGGAGTGGTAGTGAAGTAGAGTGTAGTGTTATCAGTTGTGGTTGTGAGTGGAGTGGTTTCGGTAGTGGTATTGGAGTGGAGTGATAGTGGTAGTGGAGCGATAGTGGTAGTGGAGTGGAGTGGTAGATGAAGTGGAGTGGTAGTGGTAGTGGAGTGGAGCGATAGTGGTAGTGGAGTGGAGTGGTAGTGGAGTGGAGCGATAGTGGTAGTGGAGTGGAGCGGTAGTGGAGTGGAGCGGTAGTAGTAGTGGAGCGATAGTGGTAGTGGAGCGATAGTGGTAGTGGAGTGGAGCGGTAGTGGAGTGGAGTGGTAGTGGTAGTGGTTCGATAGTGGTAGTGGAGTGGAGCGGTAGTGGAGTGGAGCGGTAGTAGTAGTGGAGCGGTAGTGGTAGTGGAGCGATAGTGGTAGTGGAATGGAGCGGTAGTGGAGTGGAGCAGTAGTGGAGTGGAGCGGTAGTAGTAGTGGAGCGATAGTGGTAGTGGAGCGATAGTGGTAGTGGAGTGGAGCAGTAGTGGAGGGGAGCGGTAGTAGTAGTGGAGTGGAGCGGTAGTGGAGTGGAGCGGTAGTAGTAGTGGAGTGGAGCGGTAGTGGAGTGGAGCGGTAGTAGTAGTGGAGTGGTGTGGTAGTGAGGTGGAGCGGTAGTGGTAGTGGAGTGGAGCGGTAGTGGAGTGGAGTAGAGTGGTAGTGGAGTGGAGCGGTACTGGAGTGGAGCGGTAGTGGTAGTGGAGTGGAGCGGTCGTGGAGTGGAGCAGTAGTGGAGTGGAGCGGTAGTAGTAGTGGAGCGATAGTGGTAGTGGAGCGATAGTGGTAGTGGAGTGGAGCGGTAGTGGAGTGGAGCGGTAGTGGAGTGGAGCGGTAGTAGTAGTGGAGTGGAGCGGTAGTGGAGTGGAGCGGTAGTGGAGTGGAGCGGTAGTAGTAGTGGAGTGGAGCGGTAGAGGAGTGGAGCGGTAGTGGAGTGGAGCTGTAGTAGTAGTGGAGTGGAGCGGTAGTGGAGTGGAGCGGTAGTAGTAGTGGAGTGGAGTGGTGTGGTAGTGGAGTGGAGCGGTAGTGGTAGTGGAGTGGAGCGGTAGTGAATCGGAGCGGTAGTGGAGTGGAGCGGTAGTGGTAGTGGAGTGGAGTGTTAGTGGAGTGGAGCGGTAGTGGAGTGGAGCGGTAGTGGTAGTGGAGCGGTAGTTGTAGTGGAATGGAGCGGTAGTGGAGTGGAGAGGGAGTGGAGTGGTAGTGAAGTAGAGTGTAGTGTTATCAGTTGTGGTTGTGAGTGGAGTGGTTTCGGTAGTGGTATTGGAGTGGAGTGATAGTGGTAGTGGAGCGATAGTGGTAGTGGAGTGGAGTGGTAGATGAAGTGGAGCGGTAGTGGTAGTGGAGTGGAGCGATAGTGGTAGTGGAGTGGAGTGGTAGTGGAGTGGAGCGATAGTGGTAGTGGAGTGGAGCGGTAGTGGAGTGGAGCGGTAGTAGTAGTGGAGCGATAGTGGTAGTGGAGCGATAGTGGTAGTGGAGTGGAGCGGTAGTGGAGTGGAGTGGTAGTGGTAGTGGATCGATAGTGGTAGTGGAGCGATAGTGGTAGTGGAGTGGAGCGGTAGTAGAGTGGAGCGATAGTGGTAGTGGAGTGGAGTGGAGCAGTAGTGGAGTGGAGTGGAGCGGTAGTGGTAGTGGAGCGATAGTGGTAGTGGTGTGGAGCGGTAGTGGAGTGGAGTGGTAGTTGAGTGGAGCGGTAGTGGTAGTGGAGCGATAGTGGTAGTGGAGTGGAGCGGTAGTGGAGTGGAGCGATAGTGGTAGTGGAGCGATAGTGGTAGTGGAGTGGAGCGGTAGTGGAGTGGAGCGGTAGTGGAGTGGAGCGATAGTGGTAGTGGAGCGATAGTGGTAGTGGAGTGGAGCGGTAGTGGAGTGGAGCGGTAGTAGTAGTGGAGCGGTAGTGGTAGTGGAGCGATAGTGGTAGTGGAATGGAGCGGTAGTGGAGTGGAGCAGTAGTGGAGTGGAGCGGTAGTAGTAGTGGAGCGATAGTTGTAGTGGAGCGATAGTGGTAGTGGAGTGGAGCAGTAGTGGAGTGGAGCGGTAGTAGTAGTGGAGTGGAGCGGTAGTGGAGTGGAGCGGTAGTAGTAGTGGAGTGGAGCGGTAGAGGAGTGGAGCGGTAGTGGAGTGGAGCTGTAGTAGTAGTGGAGTGGAGCGGTAGTGGAGTGGAGCGGTAGTAGTAGTGGAGTGGAGTGGTGTGGTAGTGGAGTGGAGCGGTAGTGGTAGTGGAGTGGAGCGGTAGTGAATCGGAGCGGTAGTGGAGTGGAGCGGTAGTGGTAGTGGAGTGGAGTGTTAGTGGAGTGGAGCGGTAGTGGAGTGGAGCGGTAGTGGTAGTGGAGCGGTAGTTGTAGTGGAATGGAGCGGTAGTGGAGTGGAGAGGGAGTGGAGTGGTAGTGAAGTAGAGTGTAGTGTTATCAGTTGTGGTTGTGAGTGGAGTGGTTTCGGTAGTGGTATTGGAGTGGAGTGATAGTGGTAGTGGAGCGATAGTGGTAGTGGAGTGGAGTGGTAGATGAAGTGGAGCGGTAGTGGTAGTGGAGTGGAGCGATAGTGGTAGTGGAGTGGAGTGGTAGTGGAGTGGAGCGATAGTGGTAGTGGAGTGGAGCGGTAGTGGAGTGGAGCGGTAGTAGTAGTGGAGCGATAGTGGTAGTGGAGCGATAGTGGTAGTGGAGTGGAGCGGTAGTGGAGTGGAGTGGAGTGGTAGTGGTAGTGGATCGATAGTGGTAGTGGAGCGATAGTGGTAGTGGAGTGGAGCGGTAGTAGAGTGGAGCGATAGTGGTAGTGGAGTGGAGTGGAGCAGTAGTGGAGTGGAGTGGAGCGGTAGTGGTAGTGGAGCGATAGTGGTAGTGGTGTGGAGCGGTAGTGGAGTGGAGTGGTAGTTGAGTGGAGCGGTAGTGGTAGTGGAGCGATAGTGGTAGTGGAGTGGAGCGGTAGTGGAGTGGAGCGATAGTGGTAGTGGAGCGATAGTGGTAGTGGAGTGGAGCGGTAGTGGAGTGGAGCGGTAGTGGAGTGGAGCGATAGTGGTAGTGGAGCGATAGTGGTAGTGGAGTGGAGCGGTAGTGGAGTGGAGCGGTAGTAGTAGTGGAGCGGTAGTGGTAGTGGAGCGATAGTGGTAGTGGAATGGAGCGGTAGTGGAGTGGAGCAGTAGTGGAGTGGAGCGGTAGTAGTAGTGGAGCGATAGTTGTAGTGGAGCGATAGTGGTAGTGGAGTGGAGCAGTAGTGGAGTGGAGCGGTAGTAGTAGTGGAGTGGAGCGGTAGTGGAGTGGAGCGGTAGTAGTAGTGGAGTGGAGCGGTAGTGGAGTGGAGCGGTAGTAGTAGTGGAGTGGTATGGTAGTGAGGTGGAGCGGTAGTGGTAGTGGAGTGGAGCGGTAGTGGAGTGGAGTGGAGTAGAGTGGTAGTGGAGTGGAGCGGTACTGGAGTGGAGCGGTAGTGGTAGTGGAGTGGAGCGGTCGTGGAGTGGAGCAGTAGTGGAGTGGAGCGGTAGTAGTAGTGGAGCGATAGTGGTAGTGGAGCGATAGTGGTAGTGGAGTGGAGCGGTAGTGGAGTGGAGCGGTAGTAGTAGTGGAGTGGAGCGGTAGTGGAGTGGAGCGGTAGTAGTAGTGGAGTGGTGTGGTAGTGAGGTGGAGCGGTAGTGGTAGTGGAGTGGAGCGGTAGTGGAGTGGAGTAGAGTGGTAGTGGAGTGGAGCGGTACTGGAGTGGAGCGGTAGTGGTAGTGGAGTGGAGCGGTCGTGGAGTGGAGCAGTAGTGGAGTGGAGCGGTAGTAGTAGTGGAGCGATAGTGGTAGTGGAGCGATAGTGGTAGTGGAGTGGAGCGGTAGTGGAGTGGAGCGGTAGTGGAGTGGAGCGGTAGTAGTAGTGGAGTGGAGCGGTAGTGGAGTGGAGCGGTAGTGGAGTGGAGCGGTAGTAGTAGTGGAGTGGAGCGGTAGAGGAGTGGAGCGGTAGTGGAGTGGAGCTGTAGTAGTAGTGGAGTGGAGCGGTAGTGGAGTGGAGCGGTAGTAGTAGTGGAGTGGAGTGGTGTGGTAGTGGAGTGGAGCGGTAGTGGTAGTGGAGTGGAGCGGTAGTGAATCGGAGCGGTAGTGGAGTGGAGCGGTAGTGGTAGTGGAGTGGAGTGTTAGTGGAGTGGAGCGGTAGTGGAGTGGAGCGGTAGTGGTAGTGGAGCGGTAGTTGTAGTGGAATGGAGCGGTAGTGGAGTGGAGAGGGAGTGGAGTGGTAGTGAAGTAGAGTGTAGTGTTATCAGTTGTGGTTGTGAGTGGAGTGGTTTCGGTAGTGGTATTGGAGTGGAGTGATAGTGGTAGTGGAGCGATAGTGGTAGTGGAGTGGAGTGGTAGATGAAGTGGAGCGGTAGTGGTAGTGGAGTGGAGCGATAGTGGTAGTGGAGTGGAGTGGTAGTGGAGTGGAGCGATAGTGGTAGTGGAGTGGAGCGGTAGTGGAGTGGAGCGGTAGTAGTAGTGGAGCGATAGTGGTAGTGGAGCGATAGTGGTAGTGGAGTGGAGCGGTAGTGGAGTGGAGTGGTAGTGGTAGTGGATCGATAGTGGTAGTGGAGCGATAGTGGTAGTGGAGTGGAGCGGTAGTAGAGTGGAGCGATAGTGGTAGTGGAGTGGAGTGGAGCAGTAGTGGAGTGGAGTGGAGCGGTAGTGGTAGTGGAGCGATAGTGGTAGTGGTGTGGAGCGGTAGTGGAGTGGAGTGGTAGTTGAGTGGAGCGGTAGTGGTAGTGGAGCGATAGTGGTAGTGGAGTGGAGCGGTAGTGGAGTGGAGCGATAGTGGTAGTGGAGCGATAGTGGTAGTGGAGTGGAGCGGTAGTGGAGTGGAGCGGTAGTGGAGTGGAGCGATAGTGGTAGTGGAGCGATAGTGGTAGTGGAGTGGAGCGGTAGTGGAGTGGAGCGGTAGTAGTAGTGGAGCGGTAGTGGTAGTGGAGCGATAGTGGTAGTGGAATGGAGCGGTAGTGGAGTGGAGCAGTAGTGGAGTGGAGCGGTAGTAGTAGTGGAGCGATAGTTGTAGTGGAGCGATAGTGGTAGTGGAGTGGAGCAGTAGTGGAGTGGAGCGGTAGTAGTAGTGGAGTGGAGCGGTAGTGGAGTGGAGCGGTAGTAGTAGTGGAGTGGAGCGGTAGTGGAGTGGAGCGGTAGTAGTAGTGGAGTGGTATGGTAGTGAGGTGGAGCGTAGTGGTAGTGGAGTGGAGCGGTAGTGGAGTGGAGTGGAGTAGAGTGGTAGTGGAGTGGAGCGGTACTGGAGTGGAGCGGTAGTGGTAGTGGAGTGGAGCGGTCGTGGAGTGGAGCAGTAGTGGAGTGGAGCGGTAGTAGTAGTGGAGCGATAGTGGTAGTGGAGCGATAGTGGTAGTGGAGTGGAGCGGTAATGGAGTGGAGCGGTAGTGGAGTGGAGCGGTAGTAGTAGTGGAGTGGAGCGGTAAAGGAGTGGAGCGGTAGTGGAGTTGAGCTGTAGTAGTAGTGGAGTGGAGCGGTAGTGGAGTGGAGCGGTAGTAGTAGTGGAGTGGAGTGGTGTGGTAGTGGAGTGGAGCGGTAGTGGTAGTGGAGTGGAGCGGTAGTGGAGTGGAGCGGTAGTGGAGTGGAGCGGTAGTGGTAGTGGAGCGGTAGTTGTAGTGGAATGGAGCGGTAGTGGAGTGGAGAGGGAGTGGAGTGGTAGTGAAGTAGAGTTTAGTGTTATCAGTTGTGGTTGTGAGTGGAGTGGTTTCGGTAGTGGTATTGGAGTGGAGTGATAGTGGTAGTGGAGCGGTTGGGGGTAGTGTATTGGAAATGTAGTGGAGTGGAGCGGTAGTGGAGTGGAGCGGTTGGGAATTGTGGAGTGGAGATGTAGTGGAGCGGAGCGGTTGGGAGTAGTGGAGTGGAGCGGTAGTGGATTGGAGCGGTAGTGGGAGTGTTGCGATATTGACAGCGGGAGCGGAAAGGATGTTTGTAGAGGGTGGGGAAGGGGGAAGACCTCTGTCTAAACTACTATTTCATGGACATCTGAATAGACTTTAACCTTTTTAATTTAACCTTTATTTAACTAGGCAAGTCAGTTTAAGAACAAATTCTTATTTTCAATGATGGCCTAGGAACAGTGGGTTAACTGCCTGTTCAGGGGCAGAACGACAGACTTGTACCTTGTCAGCTCGGGGATTTGAACTTGCAACCTTTCGCTCTAAACACTAGGCTACCCTGTCGCCCCACTACCCTTTTAGGGACAGGGGGCAGCATTTTCACTTTGGATGAATTGCGTGCCCATAGTGAACTGCCTCCTACTCTGTCCCAGATGCTAATATATGCATATTATTATTACTATTGGATAGAAAACACTCTGAAGTTTCTAAAACTGTTTGAATTATGTCTGTGAGTATAACAGAACTCATAGGGCAGGCAAACTTCCAAACAGGAAGTGGAAATTCTGGGGCTGGTTGGTTTTCAACTCATCGCCTATTCACATCAAAATAAGATATGGATCTGTTCGCACCTCCTACGCCTTCCACTAGATGTCAACAGTCAGTAGAACATGGAATGAAGCCTCTAATGTGATGTGGGACCGGATGGCAGCTATTTGAGTCACTGGTCTGTCAGAATGCCAGTTCCTGGTTACGCGCAGTAGTCATTATATCGCCTTGCGTTCCATTACTCTGTAGACAAAAATGTATCATCCGGTTGGAACGTTATTGGAAATATATGATAATAACATCCTGAAGATTGATTCTCTACTTAGTTTTACCAGTTTATTCGAGTTCGCCTGGACCAGCGCCAGCTTTTGGACATGTGAGCTAAACGTGCTAGCAAAAGTAGCTAATTGGACACTAGTAATGGACATGGATGGATGTAATTTCGTATTTCTGTTGACTCCAACATACTGTATTTACTCCTGAGCGCCATCTCAGATTATTGCACGGTATGCTTTTTTTGTAACGTTTTTAAAAAATCTGACACAGCGGTTGAATTAAGAACCAGTGTCCTATGCAGGTTAAGATCTCCAACTAATTGTGCTATTGTGTTTGTTTTTTCGCATTATTTGTAACTTATTTCATACTTAATGTTTCTGCCACGTCTTATAACTGAAAAGATCTTCTTGATTTCAGGGCAGCGATTACTCCGTGCTGGAGGAATACTCTTTCTTCCCGACAAGGCCCTCATCCCTGTCATTTGCAGCAGAAAGAGACGGCGAATCGGCGACGAAGGTCCGGGTGCCTTGTAAGGATCCGACGCCGAGAGGGTAATCTATCTTTACCATCGGTCCTATTAGTCAACGTACAATCAATCAATAATAAAATACGTATATATATCCTACCAACGGGATATTAAAAACTATAATATCTTATGTTTCACCGAATCGTGGCTGAACGACGACATGAATAACACACAGCTGGCTGGTTTTCAGCTTTTTCGGGAGGATAGAACAGCGGCCTCTCGTAAAATGCTGGCACTAAGACCTCACTCAAATAGCTGTATAGGGCCATAAGCAAACAGGAAACGCTCATCCAGAGGCGACGCTCCTGGTGGCCGTGGACTTTAATGCAGGGAAACTCAAATTCGTTTTACCTCATTTCTACCAGCATGTTAAATGTGCAAACAGAGGAAAACAACTCTAGACCACCTTTACTCCACACACAGAGACATGTACAAAGCTCTCCCTCACCCTCCATTTGGCAAATTTGACCATAATTCTATCCTCCTGATTCCTGCTTACAAGCTAAAACTAAAGCAGGAACTATTACAGACTACAAATAGAAGCACAGACGTGAGGTGCCCAGTGACACGAGCCTACCAGACGAGCTAAATTACTTATATGCTCGCTTCGAGGCAAGTAACACTGAAGCTTGCATGAGAGCATCAGCTGTTCCGGATGACTGTGTGATCACGCTCTCTGTAGCCGATGTGAGTAAGACCTTTAAACAGGTCAACATTCACAAGGCCGCAGAGGCAGACTGATTCCCAGGACGTGTACTCAGTATGCGCTGAACAACTGGCAAGTGTCTTCACTGACATTTTCAACCTGGCCCTGACTGAGTCTGTAATATCAACATGATTCAAGCAGACCACCATAGTCCCTGTGCTCAAGAATACTTAGGTAACCTGCCTAAATGACTACCGACCCATAGCAATCATGTCTGTAGCCATGAAGTGCTTTGAAAGTGCTGGTCATAGCTCAAGTCAACACCATTGTCCCAGAATCCCTAGACCCACTCCAATTTGCATACCGCCCCAAGAGATCCACAGATGATGCAGTCTCTATTGCACTCCACACTGCCCTTTCCCACCTGGACAAAAGGAACACTTATGTGAGAATGCTATTCATTGACTACAGCTCAGCGTTCAACACCATAGAGCCCTCAAAGCTCATCACTAAGCTAAGGACCCTGGGACTAAACACCTCCCTCTGCAACTGGATCCTGGACTTCTTGACGGGCCTCCCCCAGGTGGTAAGGGTAGGTAACAACACATCCGCCACACTGATCCTAAACACAGGTACGCCTCAGGGGTGCGTGCTCAGTCCCCTCCTGTACTCCCTGTTCACTCATGACTGCATGGCCAGGCACGACTCCAACACCATCATTAAGTTTGCCGATGACACAACAGTTGTAGGCCTGATCACCAACAATGATGACACAGCCTATAGGGAGGAGTTCAGAGACCTGGCCGTGTGGTGCCAGGACAACAACCCTAGTCATAAGACTATTCTCTCTGCTACCGCACGGAAAGTGGTACCGGAGCGCCAAGACTAGGCCCAAAAGGCCAGCTTCTACCCTCAAGCCATTAGAATCCTGAACAGCTAATCAAAGGGCTACCCAGACTAATTACATTGCTCCCCCTTTTAAGCAGCTGCTATTCTCAATTTATTATCCATGCATAGTCACTTTAACTCTACCTACATGTACATATTACCTCAATTATTGTTATTTTACTGCTGCTGTTTAGTTGTTTGTTACTTTTATTTTCTATTTGTTACTTATCTATTTTCTTCTTAAAACTTTGTTGGTTAAAGGCTTGTAAATAAGCATTTCACTGTTGTTCACTGTTGTTCACTGTTGTTCACAATTTGATTTCAGATTTCTAGCCTTTCGTCTCTCTCTCTCTCTCTCTCTCTCTGTGTGTGTCTCTATCCCTCCCCCTCTCTCTCAAACTCTCCCTCTTTCTCGCTCTCTCTTTTTCTCTCTCCATCCCTCTCTCCATCTCTTTCTATGTCTCTCTCTCTCACATTGCCCGCTGCATGACTCAGAGTCATGAATATTCCTCCTTCTCAGTGATGGAGGGATGTCATTTCAGAGGAATGTAACCCTGCATGCCAGGAGCGACGCAGCGCACTAAAAGAGAAAGAGAAGGGAGAAAGTGACAGACAGGGAGAGAGAGAGAGAGAGAGAGAGAGCGAGTGACAGACAGACAGGGAGAGAGACAGAGAGAGAGAGACAGAGAGACAGAGCGAGAGAGAGAGAGAGAGAGAGAGAGAGAGAGAGAGAGAGAGAGAGAGAGAGAGAGAGAGAGAGAAAGCGAGTGACAGACAGACAGGGAGAGAGACAGAGAGAGAGAGAGAGAGAGAGAGAGAGAGAGAGAGAGAGAGAGAGAGAGAGAGAATGGGGAGCAGAAGGATAACAGACAAAATGTGGACGAGGGGGCCTAAAATAGAGAGCCAGCCAGGAGAGGAGAGTGGAGGACAAGGAAAATAAGAGAGAGAGGGTAGACAAAACGAACAAAGTTGCATCTCCCTCTGCAGCAATCACACTTATCTTACCCCCACAGCAGTGAACTAAGACATCACAAAAAAAACACAACACGCGTAACATATAGACCAAAGTGGAAAAAAACTGGTGTAGACACACTTAGTCTTCAACAAAGCGGTCTGTACACACAGATGTGAGATATTCCAACAATGAGATGGCAGAGAGACAGCGATCTACTCTACCTGACCCATATGAATGGAACCTGTGTCGGTGTGTGACAGAGACTGACTGGGCATCCTTATAGGTTCAGAGAACTGACACGCACACATACTCATACATTACATAGTCACTGATACCTACATGCACAGACACACGGACACACAGACACACAGACATGCCAAGAAACAAGCCGCTGAATGATACTCCGGTTATCTTATCTCCTCCCATCATAGACACTCCCATCTCCCATACACCCCCCAACATCAACCATAAGTTGTACATCTGTCACCGTTTCATCAGTACATCTCACTCAAACTAAACTTTCTTCAGAGGAGCGCAGCGGACAAATAACATTCGGCAGATGTATGTGAACGCTCCATTTACCCATAATCAGTACCATCTCCTGGAGAGAGAGAGAGAGAGAGAGAGAGAGAGAGTAGGATGCCTCTATCATACCAGAGGCAGTGTGTCTCGGCATTCCTGCTGAAAGTCACATTCCACTCTGAGGAATCATAATAACACATAGTAATAATAATATGGCTGTTATTATAAGTGTAACAGTATATATGATATAAATTGACAGACAGGGAGAAAACTGGGTATAAGAGTTGCATTGGTAGTTTCTAATCTTCTCTGTCCCTGCCTTGGGCTAGGTTTCCTTCAGCACCGCAGAGTACTACGCAGGTCCCATGACTTATTGCTCTGTCTGTTTTTTCTTTCTCGGCTCTCGTTACCGCGGCGACACAATGTGAGGAAAACAATGAGGGATGACAGGATGGAGGGATGAGAGGTAAATGGAGAGACACTTAAGGGAGAGGAGGGAAGAGGACAGGGGGCTTACCTTTTTTTCTCTCCTCAAAACGTTGAATGGTAGATGGAGGAACGGGATGTGAGAGGGTGTCAACGAGGTGTTAATTTCAGGTTGGTCTCTGGCTCCTCTTCTCCTTCAGCCACGCATGTCTCTCAGAGAAATTAGGATGGTATCAGATCAGTCAATTTCAAAGGAACGAAAGAGAATAAAAATATATATAAATAAACATTGCAATGCCGCTGGTTTGAAAGCTGGTCCGAGTTTGTCCAAAAACAGAACTATTTTAATATTTTCACCAATGGCAGGTGGAACCAATGTTATTTTTGTTTTGCTTCTTTCTCTGTCTCTCTGGAGAAAATGTAGTCCATGTGCTTCTGCAGTGAGAGAGCGAGCGAGTGAGAGAGTGACTGAGAGTGGGATCGAAGGGAAGAGAGAGGAGTGGAAAACCGTCTCTGTACAGTCTTCAGGCTGACCAAAAGTGGGTCTGAGGCGCACTTTCCAAATCTCAGCGCTCCAACTCTAGGAGGGAAGGAGAGAGAGAGAGAGAGAGAGAGAGAGAGAGCGACAGTACAGGCAGGCAGGGTATTCTAGTTGGCTTGGCTGAGAGGTAAGTGCAGTGACTTCAGCTTGTACAGTCCCACATCCACAGCTTATAACCAGGGCCTGTGCACCTCGCAAGTCCAATCTCCTCACTGTTGCTTTATTCTGCGCTCCCTCCCCTTCCCCCTTCCCCCCTCCCTCTCCCCCCTCCCTCCCTCTCCCTCCCCTTCCCCCCTCCCTCTCCCTCCCTCCCCTTCCCCCCTCCCCTTTCCTCTCCCCCCCTTCCCCCCTCCCCCCCCTTCCTCCCCCTCCCTCTCCCCCCTCCCTCTGCCCCCCCCCCCCCCCCCCACTCCCTCTCCTTCCCCTTCCCCCCTCCCTCTCCCTCCCCCTATAGGCTTATTTTGGGAAAAGAGAGTGAGGATTGTTCTTTGGGTTCACCGCCACACAAAACACAAGTGAGTGAGTCTGGACACAGTGAGGTAGGACGGAGTAGGGGAGTGGCATGATTGGGTGGGGTAAAGCACAGAGAGGGGTCGGGTAGGTGGAGGGAGGGAGGGGGATTTGGAAACTTCTATTCGCTCCATTCTTCACCCTCCCTCCCTCCTTCCCTCCCTCCTCCCTTCACAGAAGCCTCCCTTTCTCCCACATTGAAGCTGTTGTTTTTCTACCTTGGATACAAATACTTGCAGGAAAACATGACGCTACACACACACACTTACAAACAAACATAATGTGAGTACACCTACTGAAGTTACATCTACTGAAGTACACCTACTGAAGTTACATCTACTGAAGTACACCTACTGAAGAACATCTACTGAAGTACACCTACTGAAGTTACATCTACTGAAGTACACCTACTGAAGGACATCTACTGAAGTACACCTACTGAAGGACATCTACTGAAGTACACCTACTGAAGTACACCTACTGAAGTTACAGCTACTGAAGTACACCTACTGAAGTTACATCTACTGAAGTACACCTACTGAAGTACACCTACTGAAGTACATCTACTGAAGTACACCTACTGAAGAACATCTACTGAAGTACACCTACTGAAGTACATCTACTGAAGTACACCTACTGAAGTTACATCTACTGAAGTACACCTACTGAAGTTACATCTACTGAAGTACACCTACTGAAGTTACATCTACTGAAGTACACCTACTGAAGTTACATCTACTGAAGTACACCTACTGAAGTACATCTACTGAAGTACACCTACTGAAGAACATCTACTGAAGTACACCTACTGAAGTACACCTACGGAAGTACACCTACTGAAGGACATCTACTGAAGTACACCTACTGAAGGACATCTACTGAAGTACACCTACGGAAGTACATCTACTGAAGTATACCTACTGAAGTATACCTACTGAAGTACACCTACGGAAGTACACCTACTGAAGGACATCTACTGAAGTACACCTACTGAAGGACATCTACTGAAGTACACCTACTGAAGGACATCTACTGAAGTACACCTACTGAAGTTTACCTACTGAAGTTACATCTACTGAAGTACACCTACTGAAGTTACATCTACTGAAGTACACCTACTGAAGTACACCTACTGAAGTACATCTACTGAAGTACACCTACTGAAGTTACATCTACTGAAGTACACCTACTGAAGTTACATCTACTGAAGTACACCTACTGAAGTACATCTACTGAAGTACACCTACTGAAGAACATCTACTGAAGTACACCTACTGAAGTACACCTACGGAAGTACACCTACTGAAGGACATCTACTGAAGTACACCTACTGAAGGACATCTACTGAAGTACACCTACGGAAGTACATCTACTGAAGTATACCTACTGAAGTATACCTACTGAAGTGCACCTACTGAAGTGCATCTACTGAAGAACACCTACTGAAGTTAATCTACTGAAGTACACCTACTGGAGTACACCTACTGAAGTACACCTACTGGAGTACACTACTGAAGAACACCTACTGAAGGACACCTACTGAAGTACATCTACTGGAGTAACCTACTGAAATACACCTACTGAAGTGTGTGGAGAGTGTTGGCTCAACAGTTGCCATAGAGATTTACCTCTCCACGGCTATCCACTCACCTCAAACAATCTCTCTCCTCTTTTTTGAACTGCCCATATCTCTCTTATTTCTTTGGGTGTAGATTGGTCTCGGTCGAAGCCAAGATTACTAGAGCAGTCGAATCAGGAGTAGGGCAGCACAATGCAGGTCATTTTTGCAAAATGTCAGGTTTTACAGAAATACTGGTTGGAGGATTCCGGATTTCCTGGTTATTCCCTCATGATTCCATAAATCTTCCAGCCAGGATTTCTGAAAAACCTTGTCATTTTGGGAAAGTTACCAGAACAATCAGAGCTAGTCATTTAGCAGACTCTCCAGAGAGACTGACAGGAGCAATTAGGGTTAAACGCCTGATCAGTGGCACATCGACAGGTTTTTCACCTAGTCGGCTCTGGGATTTGAATTAGTGACCTTTCAGTTACTGGTCCAATGCCTTTAATCGTTAGGCTACCTACTGTCCCAGCACTTTTCCCAGCAACACACACACACACGCACATGAAATAATTTACTTGAATCCACCAATCATATTTACATGATCTTGTATCTTTTTTGACATTTTTTTATTTCAGTATTTGCACAGTCTCTATACATACTCACAGGGCCCTACACACTCACACACACTGTCAATCCAACACTCACACAAACACTCACTCCATAATTTTCTCACACATTATACTGACTCTATACACCTGCACACCCTCTCACAATCAAGCTGCTGCTACTCTGTTTATCTTATATCCTGTTGCCAAGTCCCCTTCCCCCTATACATATCTACCTCCATCACTCCAGTATCCCTGTCTCCTATACATATCTACCTCCATCACTCCAGTATCCCTGTCCCCTTACCCCTATACATATCTACCCCCATCACTCCAGTATCCCTGTCTCCTATACATATCTACCTCCATCACTCCAGTATCCCTGTCCCCTTACCCCTATACATATCTACCTCCATCACTCCAGTATCCCTGTCCCCTTCCCCCTATACATATCTACCTCCATCACTCCAGTATCCCTGTCTCCTATACATATCTACCTCCATCACTCCAGTATCCCTGTCCCCTTACCCCTATACATATCTACCCCCATCACTCCAGTATCCCTGTCACCTTACCCCTTTACATATCTACCTCCATCACTCCAGTATCCCTCTCTCCTATACATATCTACCTCCATCACTCCAGTATCCCTGTCCCCTTACCCCTATACATATCTACCTCCATCACTCCAGTATCCCTGTCACCTTACCCCTATACATATCTACCTCCATCACTCCAGTATCCCTGTCACCTTACCCCTATACATATCTACCTCCATCACTCCAGCATCCCTCTCTCCTATACATATCTACCTCCATCACTCCAGTATCCCACTCTCCTATACATATCTACCTCCCTCACTCCAGTATCCATGTCTCCTATACATATCTACCTCCATCACTCCAGTATCCCTGTCCCCTTACCCCTATACATATCTACCTCCATCACTCCAGTATCCCTGTCACCTTACCCCTATACATATCTACCTCCATCACTCCAGTATCCCTGTCACCTTACCCCTATACATATCTACCTCTATCACTCCAGTATCCCTGTCACCTTACCCCTATACATATCTACCTCCATCACTCCAGTGTCCCTGTCTCCTATACATATCTACCTCCCTCACTCCAGTGTCCCTGTCTCCTATACATATCTACCTCTATCACTCCAGTATCCCTGTCACCTGACCCCTATACATATCTACCTCCATCACTCCAGTGTCCCTGTCTCCTATACATATCTACCTCCCTCACTCCAGTATCCCTCTCTCCTATACATATCTACCTCCATCACTCCAGTATCCCTGTCACCTTACCCCTATACATATCTACCTCTATCACTCCAGTATCCCTGTCACCTTACCCCTATACATATCTACCTCCATCACTCCAGTATCCCTGTCACCTTACCCCTATACATATCTACCTCCATCACTCCAGTATCCCTGTCACCTTACCCCTATACATATCTACCTCCATCACTCCAGTATCCCTGTCACCTTACCCCTATACATATCTACCTACATCACTCCAGTATCCCTGTCCCCTTACCCCTATACATATCTACCTCCATCACTCTAGTATCCCTCTCTCCTATACATATCTACCTCCCTCACTCCAGTATCCCTGTCACCTTCCCCTATACATATCTACCTCCATCACTCCAGTATCCTTGTAACCTTACCCCTATACATATCTACCTCCATCACTCCTGTATCCCTGTCCCCTTACCCCATACATATCTACCTCCATCACTCCAGTATCCCTGTCCCCTTACCCCTATACATATCTACCTCCATCACTCCAGCATCCCTGTCACCTTACCCCTATACATATCTACCTCCATCACTCCAGTATCACTGTCTCCTTCCCCCTATACATATCTACATCCATCACTCCAGTATCCCTGTCACCGTTACCCCTATACATATCTACCTCCATCACTCCAGTATCCCTGTCTCCTTCCCCCTATACATTTCTACCTCCATCACTCCAGTATCCCTGTCACCTTCCCCTATACATATCTACCTCCATCACTCCAGTATCCCTGTCCCCTTACCCCTATACATATCTACCTCCATCACTCCAGTATCCCTGTCACCTTACCCCTATACATATCTACCTCTATCACTCCAGTATCCCTGTCTCCTATACATATCTACCTCCCTCACTCCAGTATCCCTGTCCCCTTACCCCTATACATATCTACCTCCATCACTCCAGTATCCCTGTCACCAATACATATCTACCTCCATCACTCCAGTATCCCTGTCCCCTTACCCCTATACATATCTACCTCCATCACTCCAGTATCCCTGTCACCAATACATATCTACCTCCATCACTCCAGTATCCCTGTCACCTTACCCCTATACATATCTACCTCCATCACTCCAGTATCCCTGTCACCTTACCTCTATACATATCTACCTCTATCACTCCAGTATCCCTGTCACCTTACCTCTATACATATCTACCTCTATCACTCCAGTATCCCTGTCACCTTACCCCTATACATATCTACCTCCATCACTCCAGTATCCCTGTCACCTTACCCCTATACATATCTACCTCCATCACTCCAGGATCCCTGTCACCTTACCCCTATACATATCTACCTCCATCACTCCAGGATCCCTGTCACCTTACCCCTATACATATCTACCTCTATCACTCCAGTATCCCTGTCACCTTACCCCTATACATATCTACCTCCATCACTCCAGCATCCCTGTCCCCTTACCCCATACATATCTACCTCCATCACTCCAGTATCCCTGTCTCCTTACCCCTATACATATCTACCTCCATCACTCCAGGATCCCTGTCACCTTACCCCTATACATATCTACCTTCATCACTCCAGTATCCCTGTCTCCTTACCCCTATACATATCTACCTCCATCACTCCAGGATCCCTGTCACCTTACCCCTATACATATCTACCTCCATCACTCCAGTATCCCTCACCCCTATACATATCTACCTCCATCACTCCAGTATCCCTGTCACCTTACACCTATACATGTCTACCTCCATCACTCCAGTATCCCTGCACATGTAAATATGGTATTGGAACTGACTTTTTCAATATTTCCTGTATACAGTATGCATAATTACTTTATTGTGTATTTCATATCTCTTGTTCTTATTATGTTTTTTTTTCTTCGAGTAATACATTGCTGTTGATTATTGTATTGTTGGGTTTTTGAGTTGGCAAGAAAGGCATTTCACTGTACTTGTGCATGTGACATTAAAACGTGCAACTTGAAATATCAGTGCCGCCTGATCGTACCTACAGCCAAGGCTGTCCATGCTGGCCATGAGAGGCTGTCCATGCTGGCCATGAGAGGCTGTCCATGCTGGCCATGAGAGGCTGTCCAAGCTGGCCATGAGAGGCTGTCCAAGCTGGTCATGAGAGGCTGTCCAAGCTGGCCATGAGAGGCTGTCCAAGCTGGCCACGAGAGGCTGTCCAAGCTGGCCATGAGAGGCTGTCCAAGCTGGCCACGAGAGGCTGTCCAAGCTGGCCATGAGAGGCTGTCCAAGCTGGCCATGAGAGGTTGTCCAATCTGGCCACGAGAGGCTGTCCAAGCTGGCCATGAAAGGATGTCCAAGCTGGCCACGAGAGGCTGTCCAAGCTGGCCATGAGAGGCTGTCCAAGCTGGCCATGAGAGGCTGTCCAAGCTGGCCACGAGAGACTGTCCAAGCTGGCCATGAGAGGCTGTCCAAGCTGGCCACGAGAGGCTGTCAAAGCTGGCCATGAGAGGCTGTCCAAGCTGGCCATGAGAGGCTGTCCAAGCTGGCCACGAGAGGCTGTCCAAGCTGGCCATGAGAGGCTGTCCAAGCTGGCCATGAGAGGCTGTCCAAGCTGGCCATGAGAGGCTCTCCAAGCTGGCCACAAGAGGCTGTCCAAGCTGGCCATGAGAAGCTGTCCAAGCTGGCCACAAGAGGCTGTCAAAGCTCACACCAGCTCCCCTTACACAACATCACACCAGCTTCCCCTTAAACAACTTCACACCAGCTTCCCATTACACAACATCACACCAGCTTCCCCTTACACAACATCACACCAGCTTCCCCTTACACAACATCACACCAGCTTCCCCTTAAACAACTTCACACCAGCTTCCCCTTACACAACATCATACCAGCTTCCCCTTACACAACATCACACCAGCTTCCCCTTACACAACATCACACCAGCTTCCCCTTAAACAACTTCACACCAGCTTCCCCTTACACAACATCATACCAGCTTCCCCTTACACAACATCACACCAGCTTCCCCTTACACAACATCACACCAGCTTCCCCTTACACAACATCACACCAGCTTCCCCTTACACAACATCACACCAGCTTCCCCTTACACAACATCATACCAGCTTCCCCTTACACAACATCACACCAGCTTCCCCTTACACAACATCACACCAGCTTCCCCTTACACAACATCACACCAGCTTCCCCTTACACAACAATGTGTGCAGTTGGTGAGACTACCTGTCTCACCTCGCTGGCTATCAGGCCGACAATTTGGTAATGTCTAGGAATGTACAAATGTTTGTATCAACAGCAACCGTTCACAACATGGGCAACAAACTCCATTACATCTGACTCATATAGAATAGACAATGGGTCATGGTTGCAGGGTACCAGAGTGCTAGGTTATATTTTGTTGGTAGAACTGGCAGCCTCGCCTTAACAGTAAAGGTGAGAATGTCCTGGCCAATGGCAGAATTCTGGCACATGGAATGAGAGACAGAGTGATCAGCACATTGCAGAGCAGGGAGTTTCCCCTACAGCCTCACGCCAGTCTAGTGCTGCAGGAGCTGCATCCGTCTGATAACGAAGAGTGTTGTCCTGGATGTAGGATGATGTTCCTTCTTTGGTGACAGAAGTCTCCAAGACAACACATGGGTCTGTCACAACTTCATCAGAGTCACTGTCTTAGTCTGCGTGTCCGTGTCCATCTGAGCTGCAGTCCGGCCAGTTTGACCAAACTCCAAAGCCTGCAGCACGGGTGTCCAATTTTCCATTGGCTTTCCTCCTGAAGCCCATGAAGTTGTCCTCAGTGTCCGTGGCCAGCGGGACCTTCTGCCTCTGTAGGTCTAGAAGGAGGCTCTGGCTAACCCCCTAACTGTCACATCATCACTGTTGAGCATGTTCAGCTGGTGAGTCAGTCTGGTACAAGTGTAAATCCATTCAAATTTCGGTACACCTAAACACCAAATCTCTTCGGCTAAGGAAGATAATGTCACCTGTGGTGTGTGTGTTGAAGCATTGCAACTTCCTCACCACTTTTCACCCCAGAACCTTCTGTGGGAGAGGCACACGTGCAGGCAGATGTTACATCTTTGCTAAGGCCACCTCTCTCACAGCTTCTAGCTTCATGACCCCAGGCAGAAGGGAAAGGCCAATCATTTCCCGCCTGGTTGGAGACTCATGGACGAGCTCCTCAACCTGTTTCGCCCCACTCGCCAGCAACAGTAAACCTATGTCCAAGATAGGTGTATGTTTTGTGACGAGAGTACACTCTGATTGGTTTATTCATTAGTGTAAATGTTGGGGGCTTATCAGTTTTAGATTTGTCTCCGGTGTGCTGTGTCTTTTACTTTCAGCACAGAACATTTCAAAAAGTTATCTTGTCTTTAATAACATGTTCCTCTCTGGAGGAGATCTGAATGTCATCAACATACCTCTCCCTGTACTGGCTTCAGTGACACCACACACACACACACACACACACACACACACACACACACACACACACACACACACACACACACACACACACACACACACACACACACACACACACACACACACACACACACACACACACACACACACACACACACACACACGTACAAACAAACACACACATACACTTACACACACAAACATACACACACACATAGTCAGGAACAAATACCTGCACACTGCAGACCCTGTTACCCAACTCCATGTTAGGAACATTAGGTACATTCATTTCCAAGTATTAATGGCATATCCATTAGTAATAAGGGGGTAATCATACAGCAAATTTAGGCTAATTGCTAAGCATTCAATAATAATAGCTCTCAGGCTAGGCTAAACATTGGTATACCGGCATAGTTGCTTATCACACTGTAGCTAATTAGCCTTATCACGCTGACGTTAGCCATTCAAGGCTAATTTAACCGAAGCCAACCGTGAATCTGCATATCACAGAGTAGCTAATTGCTAATGGAAGAGTGGCTAACCATTCAGGGCAAATTGTGCATTGACTTAGCAACAGAGAAGCTAATTGTGAATCAAACAGAAACTTACTATTCAGAGTGAATTCTACATGGGGTTAGCATTCAACGCCAATTGACCATCTGTGTGTTGGCTGTATGTTCTGTTAGTAGACCTTGAAGCCTGAGCAAGAATGCATTCCAAATGGCGCCCTATTTCCTACCTGGTGCACTACGTTAGACCAGGGCTCTGTGCACTATGCAGGGAATAGGGCCCAGCTGGACAAAGGTAGTACACTATAATGGGAAGGGGATGCCATTTGGAACACAGGCCAGAGCCCGTGTCCACAAAGCATCTCAGAATGGGTCTAGGAATCCTGTTAAAACCAGTTTTAAGACAACAAAAAAACCTCCACAAGGTTTTTAGTCAGAGTAGGGTTTTTTTGTACTTTTACCTCTTTTTCGCCCCAATTGGTAGTTTACAATCTTGTCCCGTTGCTGCAACTCCCCTACAGACTCGGGAGAGGTGAAGGTTGAGAGACATGCCGTCTCCAGAAACAAGACCCCGCCAAGCCACACAGCTCGCTTAACCCAGAGGCCAGCCACACAGCTCGCTTAACCCGGAAGCCAGCCACACAGCTCGCTTAACCCGGAAGCCAGCCACACAGCTCGCTTAACCCGGAAGACAGCCACACAGCTCGCATAACCCAGAAGACAGCCACACAGCTCGCTTAACCTAGAAGACAGCCACACAGCTCCCTTAACCCGGAAGCCAGCCACACAGCTCGCTTAACCCGGAAGACAGCCACACAGCTCGCTTAACCCAGAAGACAGCCACACAGCTCGCTTAACCCGGAAGACAGCAACACCAATGTGTCGGAGGAAACACCGTCCAGCTGGCGACCGAAGTCAGCTTGCAGGAAATCCCGGCTGGCCAAACCCTCCTCTAACCCAGGCAATGCTGGGCCAATTGTGCGCCACCTCATGGGTCTTGGCGTCACGGCCGGCTGTGACACAGCCTGGGATCGAACCCGAGGCTGTAGTGACGTCTCAAGCACTGAGATGCCTTAGACCACTGCGGGAGGCTGTCAGAATAGGTTTTAAGTCACTGCCCAAACTCTGAGCCAGGAGTAAAATCAACTCATAAAAGTTTATCTCAGCTGCTAATCACGACAGTTTGAGGTACTGCAAAGGAAAGATAGTAATGACGCTCATTGACATTGTTGCAAATGATGGAGAATTACCAATTGCAATGAGGCATCGCCAGCTGTGAATTCTATAGCATGCTTCAGACAACCACTGTGAATGTGACTGTACATCAAATGTTGCAATGGTAAAATGTTTGGTATAATTTTCGCCTGACACGATCACTTTGCCTTCTCTTAATTATCACCTAATATGTTGGCTGAAATTTGACAATATTGCCGTTATATCAACACACTCGTCACTCCTGTTTAACAACTCTAAATATCTTTGGCAAATCATGTGAAACAAGCCTCATGTGAAGTCTTTGTCAAATGCAAGAGATGCTTCTACATGTAGGTCTAGATTATTTATGGATTGATCATATAGAAATATCAAAACATTATTTGAACAACTACAAACCAATTTTTTGCTGCTCAGCAACGGCATCACATTAGTCATCTAACAGACTCCCATCCAGAGACACACAGAAGCAACTAGGGTCAACGGCCTGCTCAGATCTCCCACAAGGTCAAAAACAGGATCCTGAACCAGTGATCCATCAGCCACCGGCCCAAGCTCCCAAAGCTCCCAACCGCCAGCCCTCCCAACTGCCAGCCCTCCCAACTGCCAGCCCTCCCAACCGCCAGCCCTCTCAACCGTCAGCCCTCCCAACCGTCAGCCTTCCCAACCGTCAGCCCTCCCAACCACCAGCCCTCCCAACCATCAGCCCTCCCAACCACCAGCCCTCCCAACTGGCAGCCCTCCCAACCGTCAGCCTTCCCAACCACCAGCCCTCCCAACCGTCAGCCCTCCCCACCGCCAGCCCTCCCAACCGTCAGCCCTCCCAACCGTCAGCCCTCCCAACAGCCAGCCCTCCCAACCGTCAGCCCTCCCAACCGTCAGCCCTCCCAACCGTCAGCCCTCCCAACCGTCAGCCCTCCCAACCGCCAGCCCTCCCAACCGTCAGCCCTCCCAACCGTCAGCCCTCCCAACCGTCAGCCCTCCCAACCGCCAGCCCTCCCAACCGTCAGCCCTCCCAACCGTCAGCCCTCCCAACCGCCAAATCCAAAGCAATTGCATGTGGTGCTGGAACCACTCACTCTCTGCATGTCTCTATTATTAAGACACCTGCTGGTAACTGTTCACTGGTTAGGAAAACTCATGAGGAGTCCTTAATATCTTCATGCAATTCATTTATTTTTACCCATAAGAGTAGGAGTAAAATGTTTATGTTCTCAGCACATACAACCAATTTTGTACTCTGAGACGCATTGTGGATACAGGTCTTGGTCTGCATTTGGGAAAGTCGGCTTTCCTGAGAAATCTATTGAAACTTTGGCTCAGTCTGATCCCAAATAGGGAAGGGAATGTTGGTGAGAGCGAGAGAGAGAGTGAGAGAGAGAGTGAGAGAGAGAGCGAGAGAGAGAGAGAGAGTGAGAGCGAGAGAGAGAGAGAGAGCGAGAGAGAGTGAGAGAGAGAGAGTGAGAGCGAGAGAGAGAGTGAGAGAGAGAGCGAGAGAGAGAGAGAGAGCGAGAGAGAGAGAGAGAAACAGAGCGAGAGAAACAGAGGGAGAGAGAGAGAGACAGAGCACGAGAGAGCGAGAGAGCGAGAGAGAGAGAGCGAGAGAGAGAGAGAGAGAGAGAGAGAGAGAGAGAGACAGAGAGAGAGACAGAAAGCGAGACATCCCAGACCTGCGTAACCCCCCCCACATAGAGGACCCACGCCAAGAGGACCTACAAACCAACCATGCCCACACCCAATATAGGCCCCCTTTAGATCAGACCTATGCCCCTCCAGCCCACCCCATGCCCCCCACTCCCGCAAATAGGGTATAAACATGAAACTCACACATACGCACAGGCTGTGAGCAGGCAAACAGGCCCAACCCCTACTCTTACACTTGCCCAAGCCAATGGCATGTACCAGATGCTCAGCAGGTTCTGCAGGCTCTGCTCACACTTACTGGTCCGAGGCCAAGCCACAAGACTAACAACATTGGACACTTTATGGAACACAAAGCCTTCACTATCTCATCCTGGAATATCCAAGGCCTGAGGTCATCTGCCTTTGGCCTAAAGAGCAAGAACCTGGACTTCACCAAAGAAATCGGAAATACAGACATTGTCATCCTACAAGAAACCTGGTATAGAGGAGACGGACCTACTGGTTGCCCTCTAGGTTACTGAGAGCTGGTAGTCCCTCCGCTAAATTTCCAGGAGTAAAACTAGGAAGAGACTCAGGGGGTATGCTAATTAGGTACAGAGGAGACCTAATTCAATCTATAAAATTTATCAAAACAGGAACATTTTACATTTGGCTTGAAATTCAAAAGGAAATGATCTTAACAGAGAAAAATGTCCTCCTGTGTGCTACCTATATCCCCCCACTAGAATCCCCATACTTTAATGAAAACAGCTTCTCTATCCTGGAGGGGGAAATCAATCATTTCCAGGCCCCGGGACGTGTACTAGTCTGTGGCGACCTAAACGACAGAACTGGACAAGAACCTGGTCAATAACCTCAGCACCCAGGGGGACAAACACCTACCTGAAGGTGACAGCATTCTCTCCATCATATGCCCCCGTTGACACAACTACGACAACATGGGTCACAACTCTTGCAGCTCAGTTGCACGCTGGGTATGTACATAGTACCTATAGCTCATCTCTTGACATTAGTACTGTAGACTACTTAATTACTGAGCTCAACCCAGAGTCTCTCAGAGCATTCACAGTCAGCCCACTGACACCCCAATCAGGTCACAACAAATTCAGTCTACCTGAACAGAGCAATACTCAATCACAAGGCATCAAAGCCAAAGGAACTGAGTAATATTAAGAAATGCTATAGATGGAAGGAAAGTAGTGTAGAAGCAAAATACTACCAACCCAAAAATGCCTGTGGGGTTGATGGTATCCTCAATGAAATGATCAAATATACAGACCGCAAATTCCAATTGGATATTCTTAAACGTTTTAACATCATCCTCAGCTCTGGCTTATTCCTCAATATTTGGAACCAAGGACTGATCACCCCAATCCCCAGAAGTGGACACAAATTTGACCCCAATAACTACCGTGGGATTTGCGTCAACAGTAACCTTGGAAAAATCCTCTGCATTATCATTAACAGCAGACTTGTACATTTCTTCAGTGAAAACAATGTACTGAGCAAATGTCAAATTGGCTTTTTACCAAATTACCGTACAACAGACCATGTATTAACCCTGACCACCCTAATTGACAAACAAACAAACCAAAACAAAGGCAAGGTCTTCACATGCTTTGTTGATAAAAAAAAACGTACAAAATTATAAAATCTGTGTATACAAACAATCAAGTGTGCGGTTAAAATGGGCAAAAAAAACACATTTCTTTCCCCAGGGCCGTAAGGTGAAACAGGGATAAAGACACCCTCCTCAACATTCCTGCCAAAATATCCTCCATGTGTCACCGCCCTGACCGTAGATTGCTTTGTAGGTTTCTATTTTTTTGTTTGGTCAGGGTGTGATGTGGGTGGGTATTCTATGTTGTAGGTCTATGTTTTGTATTTCTATGTGTTTGGCCTGGTATGGTTCCCAATCAGAGGCAGCTGTTTATCGTTGTCTCTGATTGAGAACCGTACTTAGGTAGCCTGTTTTCCCACTATGAGTAGTGGGTGATTCTTTTCTGGTTAGTGTTTGTTGCACCTGTCAGAACTGTTCGTTTATCATTTTGTTGTTTTTGTTTGTGTTTCATTCTGGATTAAAAGTATTGTGAACACGTACAACGCTGCACTTTGGTCCTCCTCCCCTTCTCCCGACGACAATCGTGACATCATGTATAATATAGAACACCAAATAATGCACGCAGAACAGAATTAGGCCGATACACGTTAATGATCAAAATCCAGAAAAGAGCCGTTAAATTCTACAACCACCTAAAAGGAAGTGATTCCCAAACCTTCCATAACAAAGCCATCACCTACAGAGAGATGAACCTGGAGAAGAGTCCCCTAAGCAAGCTGGTCCTGGTGCTCTGTTCACAAACACAAACACACCCCACAGAGCCCCAGGACAGCAAAACAATTCGACCCAACCAAATCGTGAGAAAACTAAAAGATAATTACTTGACACATTGGAAAGATTTAACAAAAAAAACTGAGCAAACTAGAATGCTATTTGGCCCTAAACAGAGAGTACACAGTGGCAGAATACCTGACCACTGTGACTGACCCAAGCTTAAGGAAAGCTTTGACTATGTACAGATTCAGTGAGGATAGCCTTGCTATTGAGAAAGGCCGCAGTAGGCAGACCTGACTCTCAAGAGACGACAGGCTATGTGCACACTACCCACAAAATGAGGTGGAAACTGAGCTGCACTTCCTAACCTCCTGCCAAATGTATGAAATATGTATGTATGTATAAAGACACATAATTCGCTCAGAATACAAAGAATTTGTATTCTGTACAAAGAATTTGAATCAATAGAATCAGAATTAGAATTAGAATTTAGAATTTGAATCAATAGAATCAGAATCAGAATTAGAATCAGAATCAGATTCAAATCAGAATTTGAATCAATAGAATCAGAATACAAAGACCCACAAAGAATTTGAAAACAAACCCATATCTATTGGGTGATACACCGCAATCACAGCAGACATATTTGTGATCTGTTGCCAGAAGAAAAAGGCAACCGGTGAAGAACAAACACCATTTTAAATACAACCCATATTTATGTTGATTTATTTTCCTTTTTGTACTTGAACTATTTGCACATCGTTACAAAACTGTATATACACATAATATGACATTTGTAATGTTTTTATTCTCTTGGAACTTCTGTGAGTGTGATGTTTACTGTTCTTTTTTTATTGTTTATTTGACTTTTGTTTGTCTATTTCACTTGCTTTGGCCATGTAAACATGTTTCCCATGCCAATAAAGCCCTTTGAATTGAGTAGAATTGATAGAGAGAGAGAGTGAGAGAGAGAGAGGCAGAGAGAGAACGAGAGGGACAGATAGAGAGAGTGAGAGAGAGACAGAGACAGAGTGAGAGAGGCTGAGAGAGCGAACGAGAGGGACAGAGATATATTGAGAGACAGAGAGACAGATATTTCCATAGTGAGAAAAAGAAAAGAGATAGTCCACAGTTTATAGTCTAGTTCCTTATTTGTTTTCTTTGAGGTTGTCTTTAATTTGAGATCTTATCCAGAAATGTTTAGGATGGGTCAACATGCAGAGTTCAAACCCGGATCATAGACATTCTATCATCAACTCTGTCATCAAATCGTCATTCATTGAACTGTTCTTGGGTTCAAACCGGCATTTTGTTTCCTAATAAATCTCCCTCTACCATCTAATCTCTGTATGATTAAAAGGAAACATTATGCTGAACTCCCTCTTCCCCTCACATGTCGTCTACGGCTGCTTTTCGATTTGGTAACATTTGTGTAATGACCACCAGTTTCAATGGGAGCCCAGTCTTTAAAGAGCATCGTTAGGATCCCAGTATATCACGGGAATATATGTGTGTTTTTCTCTACCGTTTGATCTGTAACGGCAAGTTCTCTGACAAACAGTCCTCTGACAAACAGTCCTCTGACAAACAGTCCTCTGACAAACAATCCTCTGACAAACAGTCCTCTGACAAACAGTTCTCTGACAAACAGTTCTCTGACAAACAGTCCTCTGACAAACAGTTCTCTGACAGAGTCCTCTGACAAACAGTCCTCTGACAAACAGTCCTCTGACAAACAGTTCTCTGACAAACAGTCCTCTGACAATCAGTCCTCTGACAAACAGTCCTCTGACAAACAGTCCTCTGACAAACAGTCCTCTCACAAACAGTCCTCTGACAAACAGTCATCTGACAAACAGTCCTCTGACCAACAGTTCTCTGACAAACAGTCCTCTGACAAACAGAGAGTTGATTAAACATGCGACAGATGAAGAATGAAGAAAAAAATTATGAAATGACAAAAACATTTTATTTCAGTACATTAAAATGTTCTACAGATTATTTTACTGCTCTTATGGAACTTATGGAGTACTACAAGAGGCCCATTATGGATGTTATTTATTGTGCCCCAAATGGCACCCTATTCCCTTTATAGTGCACTACATTTTGACCAGGACCCTATGGCCAATGGTGCCCTATTCCCTTTACAGTGCACTACTTTTAGTGCACTATTGTGACGTAGATCAGGCAATAGAAAACTATTTGTACATTATTGGTCACGTTAAAATAGAATAATGTCATAAAAATAAGCACTATGACTAACGTCTGTGAGAGGCCGTGGTGTGTGTGAGGGAATAGCTCTCAGGACACGTACGTGGACAGGGCGGGGTGTCTAGATGCCCAACGATGATGTCATCAATAGCAGCCCTGTGTGTGGTGGTGATGGTGTGGAGAGTGTGAAATCAGAACTGCCATTCATGCACCCAGGTGTGTGTGTGTGTGTGTGTGTGTGTGTGTGTGTGTGTGTGTGTGTGTGTGTGTGTGTGTGTGTGTGTCAGGCTTGCCATTCACTGTCCAGGTGGCAGGGTGTTTTCCATTGCCAAATTATGTGACATTGGCCGTCCAGAAGGGGGGTAGACACACAAAGAAACACTCCCATAGTGCTGAATTATATTTGTAATATCACTATAATACACACCACACACACACACACACACACACACACACACACACACACACACACACACACACACACACACACACACACACACACACACACACACACACACACACACACACACACACACACACACTCTCTCTACATAACCTCACTACCATTCACTCTCTACAGAACCTCATTACCATTCACTCTCTACAGAACCTCATTACCATTCACTCTCTACTGTACCTCATTACCATTCACTCTCTACAGTACCTCAGTACCATTCACTCTCTACAGTACCTCAGTACCATTCACTCTCTACAGTACCTCAGTACCATTCACTCTCTACAGTACCTCAGTACCATTCACTCTCTACAGAACCTCATTACCATTCACTATCAACAGAACCTCATTACCATTCACTACCTCAGTACCATTCACTCTCAACAGAACCTCATTGCCATTCACTCTCAACAGAACCTCATTACCATTCACTACCTCAGTACCATTCCGAAATTCCTTTTTGATACTGTCGCAAAGCTAACTAAAAAGCAGCATTCCCCAAGAGAGGATGGCTTTCACTTTAGCAGTGATAAATTCATGAACTTCTTTGAGGAAAAGATCATGAATATTAGAAAGCAAATTACAGACTCCTCTTTAAATCTGCGTATTCCTTCAAAGCTCAGTTGTCCTGAGTCTGCACAACTCTGCCAGGACCTAGGATCAAGAGAGACGCTCAAGTGTTTTAGTACTATATCTCTTGACACAATGATGAAAATAATCATGGCCTCTAAACCTTCAAGCTGCATACTGGACCCTATTCCAACTAAACTACTGAAAGAGCTGCTTCCTGCGCTTGGCCCTCCTATGTTGAACATAATACACGACTCTCTATCCACCGGATGTGTACCAAACTCACTAAAAGTGGCAGTAATAAAGCCTCTCTTGAAAAAGCCAAACCTTGACCCAGAAAATATAAAAAACGGCCTATATCGAATCTTCCATTCCTCTCAAAATTTTTAGAAAGGCTGTTGCGCAGCAACTCACTGCCTTCCTGAAGACAAACAATATATACGAAATGCTTCAGTCTGGTTTTAGACCCCATCATAGCACTGAGACTGCACTTGTGAAGAACCTCATTACCATTACCATTCACTCTCTACAGAACCTCATTACCATTCACTCTCTACAGAACCTCATTACCATTCACTCTCTACAGTCCCTCAGTACCATTCACTCTCAACATAACCTCAGTACCATTCACTCTCTACAGAACCTCATTACCATTCACTCTCTATAGAACCTCATTACCATTCACTCTCTACAGAACCTCATTACCATTCACTCTCTACAGTACCTACTGTATCTACCCGTCAACTGGCCAGTCTTCTTCCACACAGTTACTTTTACAAGGTGACACATTCCCCAGAAGAGGGAAAAAACACCATAAGTCATATTTTCCCTCCATTCTCTCCACCCTTCCCCATCCTCTCCATTCTCTCCACCCTTCCCCATCCTCTGCATTCTCTCCATCCTTCCCCACCCTCTCCATTCTCTCCACCCTTCCCCACCCTCTCCATTCCTCTCCATCCTTCCCCACCCTCTCCATTCTCTCCACCCTTCCCCACCCTCTCCATTCCTCTCCATCCTTCCCCAGCCTCTCCATTCTCTCCACCCTTCCCCACCCTCTCCATTCCTCTCCACCCTTCCCCACCCTCTCCATTCCTCTACACCCTTCCCCACCCTCTCCGTTCTCTCCACCCTTCCCCACCCTCTCCATTCTCACCACCCTTCCCCACCCTCTCCATTCTCTCCACCCTTCCCCACCCCCTCCATTCTCTCCACCCTTCCCCACCCTCTCCATTCCTCTCCACCCTTCCCCACCCTCTCCATTCCTCTCCATTCTCTCCACCCTTCCCCACCCCCCCATTCTCTCCACCTTTCCCCACCCTCTCCATTCTCTCCACCCTTCCCCACCCTCTCCATTCTCTCCACCCTTCCCCACCCCCTCCATTCTCTCCACCCTTCCCCACCCTCTCCATTCTCTCCACCCTTCCCCACCCTCTCCATTCTCTCCACCCTTCCCCATCCTCTCCATTCTCTCCACCCTTCCCCACCCTCTCCATTCTCTCCACCCTTTCCCACCCTCTCCATTCTCTCCACCCTTCCCCACCCTCTCCATTCTATCCACCCTTCCACACCCTCTCCATTCCTCTCCATGAACAAGCGCAAAAACAAACAGTGGTGTTTTGCTAAGTGGAAACCCACACCATTGCATCATACAGCCTGTTTAGCTGTGGATATGCATCAAATCCCTGAAATAAGCTCTGACGGAGAGGGCTGGCGTCGCTAATATGTCCCACCCTGTACCCCACCCAGGGCTATGTCAAATGGTCCCACTATGTGCTAATGTAAGGGGTCTGTTCACAGGTGTGTGTTAGTGTGTTGTGTGTATGTTTAGGTTGTATGCATAGGTGGGGTTGTATACATGGTCTGTGAGTGCTGTGCATTTGTTGGTAATTGGGTGGCGGGTGTGTGTATATTTGTGTGATGTTTATGGGTGGTGGGTGTGTGTATATTTGTGTGGTGTTTATGGGTGGCGGGTGTGTGTATATTTGTGTGGTGTTTATGGGTGGTGGATGTGTGTATATTTGTGTGGTGTTTATGGGTGGCGGTGTGTGTGTATATTTGTGTGGTATTTATGGGTGGCGGTGTGTGTGTATATTTGTGTGCTGTTTATGGGTGGCGGGTGTGTGTATATTTGTGTGGTGTTTATGGGTGGCGGGTGTGTGTATATTTGTGTGGTGTTTATAATCCCTCTTGACTCCTTTCTCCATCGCTCGCTCTCCTTCCCTCTTTTATTTTCTTGTCTATAAAGTCTATATTTACTGCTGCTCTCTTCATGTCTTTCTCTTCCCCCTCTCGTTCACATTCCCTCGTTTCTCCTCTGTATTAGGTTCTGAGGTTCTCTCTCTGTGTATTAGGCTCTGAGGTTCTCTCTCTCTGTATTAGGCTCTGAGGTTCTCTCTCTGTGTATTAGGCTCTGAGGTTCTCTCTCTGTGTATTAGGCTCTGAGGTTCTCTCTCTCTGTATTAGGCTCTGAGGTTCTCTCTCTCTGTATTAGGCTCTGAGGTTCTCCCTATTTCTGTATTAGGCTCTGAGTTTCTCTCTCTCTGTATTAGGCTCTGAGGTTCTCCCTCTTTCTGTATTAGGCTCTGAGGTTCTCTCTCTCTGTATTAGGCTCTGAGGTTCTCTCTCTCTGTATTAGGCTCTGAGGTTCTCCCTCTTTCTGTATTAGGCTCTGAGGTTCTCTCTCTCTGTATTAGGCTCTGAGGTTCTCTCTCTCTGTATTAGGCTCTGAGGTTCTCTCTCTCTGTATAAGGCTCTGAGGTTCTCTCTCTCTGTATTAGGCTCTGAGGTTCTCCCTCTTTCTGTATTAGGCTCTGAGGTTCTCTCTCTCTCTGTATTAGGCTCTGAGGTTCTCTCTTTCTGTATTAGGCTCTGAGGTTCTTCTCTCTGTATTAGGCTCTGAGGTTCTCTCTCTCTGTATTAGGCTCTGAGGTTCTATCTCTCTGTATTAGGCTCTGAGGTTCTCCCTCTTTCTGTATTAGGCTCTGAGGTTCTCTCTCTCTCTCTGTATTAGGCTCTGAGGTTCTCTCTCTCTGTATTAGGCTCTGAGGTTCTCTCTCTCTGTATTAGGCTCTGAGGTTCTCCCTCTTTCTGTATTAGGCTCTGAGGTTCTCTCTCTCTGTATTAGGCTCTGAGGTTCTCTCTCTCTGTATTAGGCTCTGAGGTTCTGTCTCTCTGTATTAGGCTCTGAGGTTCTCTCTCTCTGTATTAGGCTCTGAGGTTCTCCCTCTTTCTGTATTAGGCTCTGAGGTTCTCTCTCTCTCTGTATTAGGCTCTGAGGTTCTCTCTTTCTGTATTAGGCTCTGAGGTTCTCTCTCTCTGTATTAGGCTCTGAGGTTCTCTCTCTCTCTGTATTAGGCTCTGAGGTTCTCTCTCTCTGTATTAGGCTCTGAGGTTCTCCCTCTTTCTGTATTAGGCTCTGAGGTTCTCTCTCTCTCTGTATTAGGCTCTGAGGTTCTCTCTCTGTGTATTAGGCTCTGAGGTTCTCTCCCTCTGTATTAGGCTCTGAGGTTCTCTCTCTCTGTATTAGGCTCTGAGGTTCTCTCTCTCTCTCTGTATTAGGCTCTGAGGTTCTCTCTCTCTGTATTAGGCTCTGAGGTTCTCTCTCTCTGTGTATTAGGCTCTGAGGTTCTCTCTCTCTCTGTATTAGGCTCTGAGGTTCTCTCTCTCTCTGTATTAGGCTCTGAGGTTATCTCTCTCTGTATTAGGCTCTGAGGTTCTCTCTCTCTGTATTAGGCTCTGAGGTTCTCTCTCTCTGTGTATTAGGCTCTGAGGTTCTCTCTCTCTCTGTATTAGGCTCTGAGGTTCTCTCTCTGTATTAGGTTCTGAGGTTCTCTCTCTGTATTAGGCTCTGAGGATTTCTCTCTCTGTATTAGGCTCTGAGGTTCTCTCTCTCTGTATTAGGCTCTGAGGATCTCTCTCTCTCTGTATTAGGCTCTGAGGATCTCTCTCTCTCAGGTCATTCTGGACAACCTTTGTCTGCTATAACCTTACAATGGAATGTATGGCATTTACCACAGTGGCTACAGAGAGGTGGAGGAGAGGAGAGAAGAGAGAGAGAAAGACAGAGGGAGGGAATAAAGAGGAGCGAAGGACAAAAGAGAGGGAGTGAGGAATGACTAGAGAGGGAAAAGGAGAGAGCATGGGAGGAGACAAAACAGAAGAGAAGATGAGAACACAGGATGGGGAGAGGGGGAGAAGAGAAGAGGATGAGAGGGAGTGAGGAGGAGAGGAGGAGGAGAGGAGAGGAGGAGAGGAGAGGAGGAGAGAGGGCAGGAGGAGTGAGAACAAAGGGAGGGAGAAGAGGAGAGGAGGAGTGAGAACAGAGGGAGAGGAGGAGAGGAGGAGAGAAGGAGAGGATAGGTGGAGAAGAGGAGATGGGGAGAGGAGGAGAGGGGATAGGAGGAGAGGGGGAGAGAAGGAGAGGAGGAAAGGAGGAGTGGAGGAGAGGAAGAGGGCTAACAGAGGGAGGGAGAGAAGGAGAGGTGTGAGAACAGGGGAGGGGGAGTGGATGAGAGGAGGAGGAGATGAGGGGAGGAGACGAGGGGGAGAGGAGGGAGGAGGAGAGGAGAGGGGGAGAGGAAGATAGGAGGAGAGTAGGAGAGAGGAGAGGAGGAGTGGAGGAGTGAGAACAGGGGAGGGGGTGGAGAGGGGGAGAGAAGGAAAGGAGAGGAGGAGGGGAAAGGGAGAATAGAGGTAGGGAGAGGAGGAGATGAGGAGAGGAGGAGAGGAGGAAAGGAGGAGATGAGGAGGGAGAACAGAGGGAGGGAGTAGAGGAGAGGAAGAGTGAGAACAGAGTGAGGGAGAGGAGGAGAGGAGTGGGAGTTGTAGAGGAGTGAGAGGGGAGAGGAGGAGTGAGAACAGAGGGCGAGAGGAGAGGAGGAGATGATTGAGAGGGGAGAGTAAGAGTGAGAACAGGGGGAGGGAGAGGAGGAGAGGAAGAGGGAGAACAGGGGAGAGAAAGGAAGAGAGAAGAATTGAGAACAGGGGAGGGAGAGGAGGAGAGGAGGAGGGAGAATATGGGGATGGAGAGGAGGAGAGGAGGAGGGGGAATAGGGGGAGGGAGAGGAGGAGAGGAGGAGGGAGAACAGGGGGAGGGAGAGGAGTAGAGGAGGAGGGAGAACAGGGAGAGGGAGAGGAGGAGAGGAGGAGGGAGGACATGGGAGGGAGAGGAGGAGAGAAGGATTGAGAACAGGGGAGGGAGAGGAGGAGGGAAAACAGGGGGAGAGAAAGGAGGAGATGAGGATTGAGAACAGGGGAGGGAGAAAAGGAGAGGAGGACTGAGAACAGGGAGAGGGAGAGGAGGAGAGGAGGAGGGAGAACAGGGGAGGGAGAGGAGGAGAGAAGGACTGAGAACAGGGAGAGGGAGAGGAGGAGAGGAGGAGGGAGAACAGGGAGAGGGAGAGGAGGAGAGGAGGAGGGAGAACAGGGAGAGGGCGAGGAGGAGAGGAGGAGGGAGAACAGGGAGAGGGAGAGGAGGAGAGGAGGAGGGAGAACAGGGAGGGGGCGAGGAGGAGAGGAGGAGGGAGAACAGGGAGAGGGAGAGGAGGAGGGAGAACAGGGAGAGGGCGAGGAGGAGAGGAGGAGGGAGAACAGGGAGAGGGAGTAAAGAAAAGTGATAAATATACAGGGACAGAAAGGGATAGAACTGTTGAAAGTTTTGAAAGTGTTGAAAGTGCAGGCAGTCTCTGAAATTGATATACATTTCAGGGGAAAATTCCTTTGTGCTGGTCCTGGGGTTTTGCCAAGAACCCTGACTGGCATTTCAGGGGCGGGAGAGACAGAGATGAAGGAATGGTGGAGAGGAGTGATGTTTTGGCTAGCCTCCCTCTTGGCTAACCTGGCCATATTGTACCTGAGCTCCGATTCCCTGGCTCATTATTTGACACTGATAAAAGGGAGATGGGAACAGAGGAGAGAAGAAGGATGTCAGTGTTTTCACCCTGGGAAAGAGAGCTCCATAGAGATTAGAGGACAGGGATGGTTGACCTCAGGGATAAAAGAGGGAAAATACAGAGGGGATGGAGGAAGGAGAAGCCCACATTCTGAACGGTGTTGTTACAGTAGCCTCCTATTCCACACACACACAGAACTGCTAATCAAATGGACACTCCGACTATTTGCATTGTCCCCCCCTCTTTCAGCTATGCATAGGAACTTTAACTCTACCTACATGTACATATTACCTCAACTAACTGGTGCTCCCGCACATTGACTCTGTACCGGCACCCCCTATATATAGCCCCTCTATTGTTATTCTACTGCTACTCTTTAATTATTTGTTACTTATCTATTTTTTACTTAGCTCTTATTTTTCTTAAAACTGCATTGTTGGTTAAGGGCTTGTAAGTAAGCATTTCTCTGTAAAGTCTAACTAGGATTTTTACCTTGTCAGCTCAGGGTTTTGATCTAGCAACCTTTCGGTTACTGCCCCAACACTCTAACCGCTAGGCTAACTGCCGCCCTGAATGCACCTGTTGTATTTGGGGCGGCAGGTAGCCTAGTGGTTAGAGTGTTGGGTCAGTAACCGAAAGGTTGCTAAATTGAAATCCCGGGGCTGACAAGGTAAAAATCTATCGTTCTGCCCCTGAACAAAATAAGAATGAGCTTTACTAACTTGCCTAAATTAAAAATGACAATTTTTTATTCAGCGCATGTGACAAATAAAATTTGATTTGTATTTCTGGCAGGTTATTCTGACAATAGGTGGTCTCTGCTAAAACTCTCAGAGACACACACACACACACACGCACACACACACACACACACACACACACACACACACACACACACACACACACACACACACACACACACACACACACACACAACACACACACACACCACACAACACACACACACAACACACACACCCTCTATGCGCTCACACCACGCTCACATACACAGATCTGTACTACACTGATAACAGCCTGACTATCACCACCTCACGGAGTGGTATAATTTTCAGTTCTGTCTTGCTGAGAGACTCCTTCTACAAGCGTCCACGCTGCAAAGAGAAACAATGAGAAGGCATTGAGAGGAAAATCATTCAGCAAATACAAACATTTAAGTTTCCTTTGTTCTTGTTTTGAACAGATTTTCCATTCAGAACCAGCAATTCCTCCCTGGAATGGCAACCGGAACCCAAACAATCAGGATAGAGTAAATACAGTTCCCAATCCAGGAGCAAGTCCAAATTCCAGAGCAAGAGGAATTTTGAAATATTTTTTGCATCGGTGGTCAGATGATGGCTGAAGTGAATTGATTTGGCTGTTACGTCAGAGGAGAAATCGAATGGTTGATTGAGGCCATAAAGAGACAGTGACTGGGCTCAAAACTGTCGATAAGATTCCTTTCCTCCCTCCTTACTTCCTTTACTCCTTCCCCTCCCTCCTTTCTCCCTTTCTTCCTTTCTTTCTTTCTTTCTTTCTTTCTTTCTTTCTTTCCTTCCTTCCTTCCTTCCTTCCTTCCTTCCTTCCTTCCTNAGATGATTGAGAGGGGAGAGTAAGAGTGAGAACAGGGGGAGGGAGAGGAGGAGAGGAAGAGGAGAACAGGGGGGAGAGAAAGGAAGAGAGAAGAATTTGAGAACAGGGGAGGGAGAGGAGGAGAGGAGGAGGGAGAATATGGGGATGGAGAGGAGGAGAGGAGGAGGGGGAATAGGGGGAGGGAGAGGAGGAGAGGAGGGGGAGACAGGGGGAGGGAGGGAGTAGAGGAGGAGGGAGAACAGGAGAGGGAGAGGAGGAGAGGAGGAGGGAGGACATGGGAGGGAGAGAGGAGGAGAGAAGGATTGAGAACAGGGGAGGGAGAGGAGGAGGGAAAACAGAGGGGAGAGAAAGGAGGAAGATAGGATTGGAGAACGGGGAGGGAGAAAAGGAGAGGAGGGATGGAGAAGGGAGAGGGAGAGGGAGGAGAGGAGGGACAGGGGAGGAGAGGAGGAGAGAAGGACTGAGAACGGGAGAGGGAGAGGAGGAGAGGAGGAGGGAGAACAGGGAGAGGGAGAGGAGGAGAGGAGGAGGGAGAACAGGGAGAGGGCGAGGAGAGGAGGAGGAGGGGAGAACAGGGAGAGGGAGAGGAGGAGAGGAGGAGGGAGAACAGGGAGGGGGGAGGAGGAGAAGGAGGAGGGAGAACAGGGAGAGGGAGAGGGAGGAGGGAGAACAGGAGAGGCGCGAGGGAGAGAGGAGGAGGGAGAACAGGGAGAGGGTAGTAAAGAAGTGATAAATATAAGGACAGAGGGATGAACTGTTGAAAGTTTGAAAGTGTTGAAAGTGCAGGCAGTCTCTGAAATTGATATACATTTCAGGGGAAAATTCTTTGTGCTGGTCCTGGGGTTTTGCCAAGAACCCTGATTGGCATGCATCAGGTGCGGGAGAGACAGGAGATGAAGAAAGGGTGTGGAGAGGAGTGATGTTTTGGCTAGCCTCCCTTTGGCTAACCTGGCCATATTGTACCTGAGCTCCGATTCCCCTGGCTCATTATTTGACACTGATAAAAGGGAGATGGGAACAAGGAAGAGAAGAAGGATGTCGTTGTTTTCAACCCTGGAAGAAGAGCTCCATAGAGATTAGAGGACAGGGATGGTTGACCTCAGGGATAAAAGAGGGGAAAATACAGAGGGGGATGGAGGAAGGAGAAGCCCACATTCTGAACGGTGTTGTTACAGTAGCCTCCTATTCCACACACACACAGAACTGCCTAATCAAATGGACACTCCGACTATTTGCATTGATCCCCCCTCTTTCAGCTATGCATAGGAACTTTAACTCTACCTACATGTACATATTACCTCAACTAACTGGTGCCCCGCACATTGACTCTGTACCGGCACCCCCTATATATAGCCCCTCTATTGTTATTCTACTGCTACTCTTTAATTATTTGTTACTTATCTATTTTTACTTAGCTCTTATTTTTCTTAAAACTGCATTGTTGGTTTAAGGGCTTTGTAAGTAAGCATTTCTCTGTAAGTCTAACTAGGATTTTTACCTTGTCAGCTCAGGGTTTTGATCTAGCACCTTTCGGTTACTGCCCCAACACTCTAAACCGCTAGGCTAACTGCCGCCCTGAATGCACCTGTTGTATTTGGGGCGGCAGGTAGCACTAGTGGTTAGAGTGTTGGGTCAGTAACCGAAAGTTTGCTAAATTGAAATCCCGGGGCTGACAAGGTAAAAATCTATCGTTTTTCTGCCCCTGAACAAAATAAAATGAGCTTTACTAACTTGCCTAAATTAAAAATGACAATTTTTTATTCAGCGCATGTGACAAATAAAAATTTGATTTGTATTTCTGGCAGGGGTTTATTCTGACAATAGGTGGTCTCTGCTAAAACTCTCAGAGACACACACACACACACACGCACACACACACACACACACACCACACACACACACACACACACACACCACACACACATACCACACACACACACAACACACCACACACACACACACACACACAACCACACACAAACACACACACACACACACCCTCTATGGCTCACACACGCTCACATACACAGATCTGTACTACACTGATAACAGCCTGACTATCACCACCTCACGGAGTGGTATAATTTCAGTTCTGTCTTGCTGAGAGACTCCTTCTACAAGCGTCCACGCTGCAAAGAGAACAATGAGAAGGCATTGAGAGGAAATCATTCAGCCAAATACAAAACATTTAAGTTTCCTTTGTTCTTGTTTTTGAACAGATTTTCCATTTCAGAACCAGCAATTCCTCCCTGGAATGGCAACCGGAACCCAAACAATCAGGATAGAGTAAATACAGTTCCCAATCCAGGAAGCAAGTCCAAATTCCAGAGCAAGAGGAATTTTTGAAATATTTTTTGCATCGGTGGTCAGATGATGGCTGAAGTGAATTGATTTGGCTGTTACGTCAGAGGAGAAATCGAATGGTTGATTGAGGCCATAAAGAGACAGTGACTGGGCTCAAAACTGTCGATAAGATTCCTTTCCTCCCTCCTTACTTCCTTTACTCCTTCCCCTCCCTCCTTTCTCCCTCCCCCTTTGTCCTTTCTTCTTTCTTGCTTTTCTTTCTCTTCTTTCTTGCCTTCCTCCTTCCTTCCTTCCTTCCTTCACTTCTTTTCCTTCCTTTCCTTTTCCTTTTCCTTCCTTCTTTCCTTCCTTCCTCCTTCCTTCATTTCCGTCCTTCCTTCCCTCTTCCTTCCTTCCTTCCCGTTCCCTTTCCTTCCTTTCCTTCCTTTCCTTCCCTTCCCTTCCCTTCCCTTCCCTTCACCCACTTCCATTACCTTCCTTCCCTCCCTCCCTCCCTCCCTCCTTTTCTTTTCTTCTTCCTTCCTTCCTTCCTTCCTTCTTTCTTTCTTTCTTTCTTTCTTCCTTTCCTTCCCTCCCTCCCTCCCTCCTCCCTCCCTCCCTCCCTCCCTCCCTCCCTCCCTCCCTCCCTCCCTCCCCCTCCCTCCCTCCCTCCCTCCCTCCCTCCATCCCTCCCTCCTTCCTTCCTTCCTTCCTTCCTTTCATTCATTCATTCATTCATTCATTCTTTCCTGTCATCCTTTCCTTTCCTTCCTCCTTCCTTTACTCCTTCCTTTCCTTTCCTTTCCCTCCCTCCCTCCTTCCCTCCTTTCTTTCTTTCTTTCTTTCCTTCCTTCCTTTCCTTTCCATTTCTTTCCTTTCCTTTCCTTTCCTTTCCTTTCCTTTCCCCCTCCCTCCCTCCCTCCCCCTCCCTTCCTTCCTTCCTTCCTTCCTTTCCTCCCTCCTTCCCTTCTATCCTCCCTCCCTCCTTCCTTCCCTCCCTCCTTCCTTTTCTCCCTCCCTCCATCCTTTCATTTAATTTCCTTTCCTCCCTACTTGCTTTCCTTTCTTCCCTCCTTCCTTTCCTCCTTTCCTCCTTCCTTTTCTCCCTCCCCCTTCCTTTCCTTCTTCCCTCCTTCCTTTCCTTTCCATTCCTCCCTCCCTCCTTTCTTTCCTCTTCTGATGAGTGGAATCAAAAATGAAGATATGGGATTTCATTCATTCTCAAATGGACCCACGAGCATTTTGCAACACACGCAATAACATCTGTTAAACATGTGTATGTGACCAATAAAATGTGATTTGATATGTATGTGAGTAGAGACAGACTGGGTTGAAGATTAAGGGTTATTTGGAGAGGTCATGCCTGTCATGCCCTGTCAAGAGGCAACACTAAGGGAGAGACTAAAGGGACGTGCAAAGCGATTTTTGATTTCCAATTAGGTTACGGTCAGGGTTTAGGCCTCCCGGGTGGCGCAGTGGTTAAGGGCGCTGTACTGCAGCGCTAGCTGTGCCAACAGAGACTCTGGGTTCGCTCCCAGGCTCTGTTGTAACTGGCCGCGACCGTGAGGTCCGTGGGGTGATGCATAATTGGCCTAGCAGTGTCCGGGTTGGGGAGGATTTGGTCGGTAAGGATATCCTTGTCTCATCGCGCACCAGCGACTCCTGTGGTGGGCCGGGCACAGTGTGCGCTAACCAAGGTTGCCAGGTGCGCTGTGTTTCCTCCGACACATTGGTGCGGCTGGCTTCCGGGTTGGATGTGCGTGTGTTAAGAAGCAGTGCGGCTTGGTTGGGTTGTGCATCGGAGGACGCATGACTTTCAACCTTTGTCTCTCCCAAGCCCGTATGGGAGTTGTAGCAATGAGACAAGATAGTAGCTACAAACAATTGGATACCATGAAAAGGGGTTAAAATTCAAAATAAAAAGTCAAGGTTTGTTAAACCTAAATATTTCTGGATATCTTATTGCCGGTCACATAGTTTTCTGTTTTTTTTTCACAAACCAATTTGAACTAGTAGAAATGATAATATGGAGGGAATGATATTCTGTTGGGCTGTGTTCAACAGTGTTCAACTGTAGTGTTCCTTTCCCCATTGTTGTATGTACACAATGGTGTGTTTTCATTAGTTCTTAATTAATTATTCTATAACACATCTTAATATTGTTAAACATCCATCCAGGAAGAAGATATACAGAGTCGATGTCTTCTAATGTCCTCCGACCCTCAGTCAATCCTTATTTGCAGCAAACTCTCACCACTGGAGAAACAAACCTCTCTCTTGATCCATCCATCTTCCATCACCATTTAACTAGCTAAGTTAGCATCACTATGGATTTCCTTAGAGCTGAAGTAGTCAGTCACCCCCAGTCTACCACACCCATGGTATTGGTAAGCTAGTGTTTAGCATGTTAGCATGTTATCTCAATGCATGTCACCACTCTGTGATACACCATCATGCTGTATCTCTGTGTTCGAGAGCATTTCTCAAGCCCAGCTTGGAAAGCCAAGACACACAAGACAATTACACTGTCTGCTGACTCGCCTTGAGTTCTGGGTGCATTTTTGTTGAAACATAGAGGAAGGAGGAGGAACAATGGGAGCATTTTAGAGCTTCCAGAACTTAGCCGTCGATGCATTTCCTTTCCATTGATATTAATGTTGGAATTGTATACTTCATGTCTCGTTCTGTAAATGAACAACAAGAAAGGCAGGTCACAGATCTTTAGCTTTGAACCGTCGATCCCCCGATCCCCCCTTCCCTCTCTCCATCCCTCCCTGCTTTCTCTCTAATGGAAGTGGTAGAACAGGAGGAAGAGGGAGCTTACGGAGGGGTGTGATTAGCAGACACCTCCCATTTACTGTATGGTTTCTGTATTACGGTACTGTCGCTTGGTGCCAGACATTTTCTCCATGGAAAGAATGCCTTCCTAACCAGTTCCATGTGAATGGGTTTTCACAGGCAACCACAGCCCATTGGTCGGGAGCAGACTCAGGCTTTAAACAAGAGTATGAGGAGAAGTATGTAGCAGACAAAGAGGGAGGGAGGGAGGGAGGGAGGGAGGGAGGGAGGGAGGGAGGGAGGGAGGGAGGGAGGGAGGGAGGGAGGGAGGGAGGGAGGGAGGGAGGGAGGGAGGGAGGGAGGGAGGGAGGGAGGGAAAAATAGTAAAAATAAAGAGAAGAGCTGGAGTGAGAGAGACAGGAATATAGGGACTTTCTGTCCGTTGGGGAATGTCTGTCTGTCCATTGGGGAATGTCTGTCCGTTGGGAAATGTCTGTCCGTTGGGGAATGTCTGTCCGTTCGTTGGGGACTGTCTGTCTGTCTGTCTGTTGGGGACTGTCTGTCTGTCCGTTGGGGACTGTCTGTCTGTCCGTTGGGGACTGTCTGTCTGTTGGAGTCAAAGGGGATACAGAAGTGTCAGAGATTATTTGGCTATCCAGGCACGTTCCCATGTTCAGACAGCTCTATTTCTATCCTAAGCCAAACTGCTATCCACTACACTTGGTATGCCCATAAATCAACAAGAATCATATGACTTAATATCAAGCAGTAGATGGGCTTGTGAACCAAACCATGTGGCTTTGGGGTTTCATACGAGACACAGTCTCATATTTTCTACTGAACTTTTCCCTGACACAACAAGGTTATCATGGCTGGAGTTATATGAGGCCACAGGAAGGGAGGAATATTCACATGCAATGTATTGTTCAGAGTGTGTCTTCTGTCGTTCTTCGGACTAATGAAGACATTACAGTCCAAACATTGAATCACTGCAAAGAAGAGTTATTTCTCTATTAGATATCACCTGTAACCCAACTTTCTATATATTGTTTTACTTGATTTGCTTCAAACTTCATTTAACTAGGCAAGTCAGTTAATTAAGAAGAAATTCTAATTTACAATGACTGCCTACCCGAGCCAACTGGGTGCTGCCCTATGGGACTCCCAATCACAGCTGTATATGATACAGTGTGGATTTGAACCAGGGACTGTAATAACACTTCCTGTACTAAAGATGCAGTGCCTTAGACCGCTGCGCCACACGGGAGCCCAGTGTATTACTTATCTGACTCCAGATAGGGTTAGAATACCAACGAATGGAGCTGTGATTTATTCTCTAAGTACATTTAAATCATGTGTATAGTAAGATGTAGCCAACTGTTTGTAGTTGCTTGGCTTTATCATGTACAGTACACCATATGATCACAGAGAGATCACTATGTGAAAACATCTGAAAGTGTGACAGCAAACATCCCATTAAACCCTCTGCACGCTCTTTAAACGCACCGTTCAGAGTTCGCAAGTTCCACAGTCCACGCCCCTGTCAAATTAACGCAATTTACCCATAATTACAAAAATAACAAGTCATTAATATGTTTTCAAAAGAGACTAGCGCTGCAGTTCACGTACAGTTTCTCTTCCCATGAGTAATCGTCTCGGTCTCAGAAGCAAAACATTTCCTCCTTCTTCACTCAAAAGTTATTTGCCTTTTACGACCTGAGGTCCACACAGTTCAGATAAATACAAAGTGTGAATGTTTGTTTGCTCTAAAAGATTTTACTGCGTTGGATCACTCTGTTGGTGATTTTGGCCGTCGACAATTAAAGGACAAGGGGTCGGCTGTTGTTTCTGAGCACGCTGTGCACACGAAAGGCATGCTAATAGCAGGAAACTGTCAATTCACCCTTGCCAGAGACTCTAGCCACACAACGCAATCTATGCTCCAGTCAATCTGGACTATACACTACTGTAGATTACAAGCCACAGGGTAAAGTGTTGAACTCAGAATGCATCCCAAACGACACCCTATCCCTATATAGTGCACTGGGACCTGGTCAACATTAGTGCACTATATAGGGAATAGGGTGCCACTTGGGACGTATCTCAGTCACCATGGAGGGGTCAGTCTAAGCCAGAAAAGCCAGACAACAGCTATTTCAGTTGTTAAGGAAGGTCATGACTGTGTAAGGTTAGGACAGATGTGAGCAAGAAGACATGGAGATACGTTTTCGTAGTGCAAAAGACATGTGCAAATGACCATAAACAGCATGATTGAACTTGAATCTTTTCTTCAACAATGTGCATTATAAAGCGGTGACCATTTATGTATCGAGCAGTTTACTAAACTGTAGTTAAATAATAGCCTTCTTTTAAGGCACATTGTTGGAGAAAAGTTTCAAATGAAATGACATGGCGAGATTATAATGAGGTTTACAAGTATTTTCTTTTACTATACAAAATTCTTTTGCACTATGAAAATGTTGTCCATCACCCTGTAGAGTCAGTCAGAGAGGAGGATACAAAGCATGAGGGTTGACCCAGACGCAAAATCTGTCGGCGCAAAAATAAAGCGCTAAGGAGTGGAAGTGGGGATTTTTGTTCAGTAAGAGTGGAATTCGTTACAATAGGCCTATTTGATCAAATGGAAGTTTTGTAATGCTAAGGTTGTTAGGAATGTACTTATATTAGTGGACACACATGACATCCTGCCAACTTTAACAACAACAGAAAAATCCTGCTGTTGAAATGCGTATCTGCCTTCTCATTGGCTAGAATGTTCCTGCCTGCTCCCCCCCTACCCCGCCTGCTTTCCGTATTTTGCGGACATTGATTCCAATTGTTAGGGCAGAGACTCCAGCATGTTCTGGGATATAGATAGGGTGTCCAATCAAAAACGCATCTTTTCACCAATTGGTAAAATAATAATAATTGTGTAGATAATCCTCTAAGAAGGCCGACCTCACGTCTGTATCATAATCCAATCAAAGGTTTTGGAGTTTTTACCCTTGTAGGATGTCCAAAGTTAGGAGGCCAGAGGAAAATGGTTAAAAATCAAGAAAATCAGTCAGCTAGGCTGGATGCTATGAGAGAATCAAGGATTACTGACAGGCTCACCGTTGAACTTGTCATCTTTCATCTCGAATCGGTAGAACATTAAACAACATAGAGGTCAAAATGATATAGATTTTGAGACATGACATTTAGAATTTTCACATTTTAGTATATGCTTTTCATATTGATGAGGAATTCCTGTTGTTTTTCAAAGATTTCCCTCCAAAACAAGCGTATCTCTGTGAAATTTCAACCGAGCAATGAGCGTACCGCAAGCGTTTTATTTTTTAAAGTCTTTTATATTTAATTCAGTTCCTTTAATGTTCATTTGGGTATTTGTGACTTGCGGAAACTTTGCCGACGACCACCACAACATGTCAAATCCTCAAAAGTGGCTGCGAGAAAACAGCACCACTTTGTCAACAGAGCTCGGTGCTTATTATGGGATTTATTAGGTTACTAAATCTGACTTTTTAGATATAATGTTAATGATATGATAGAGAAAGACCCCAGTGAACGATTTAGAAAATTAAGAATCGTATTTTGTCTTGGTAAAATGTATTTTAGAACATGAGGAAGTGACATCACCAAAGCGCATTTCACCCACTCTAACAAAATCTCAAATCTAATCTAATCAAATGTTATTTATACACGTGTTTAGCACATGTTATTGCAGGTGTAGCGAAATGCTTGTGTTTCTAGCTCCGACAATGCAGTAATATCTAACAATTTCACAACACATACCCAATACAGACAATTCCACAACACATACCCAATACAGACAATTCCAAGTAAAGGAATGGAATGAAGACTATATAAATATTCGGATGAGCAGTGTCAGAGCGGCATTGACTAAGATACAGTAGAATAGAACAGAAAGACCCTTCAACTGAACTGTCTCAACTGAAGACATCATTAGGGGGCCTAAGAAACAAGCAACTCCTTAACCTCAAGGACACCAGTGTTACTATTAGCAGTCTGCATCAGAGGAAAGCATAATGTTCAGCCCAACCTTTTAGGATATTTTTCCACAAACAAAATCAGTGTTTTCCCTGCTCCATTTTCCTCCTGCCTCTGTCATTCCAAACATGTGCAGACACCAGAAGCGAACACACACACGCACACACACACACAAAAATAACGCACTGAAACACGTACGATCACACACTCAAAGACACACACACTTGCAGTACAATAAACAGAAGTCACAACCCACCCATATGTGAGTTAATGGACGGAGTTCCAACAATAATGTGTACTCGTCTGTCTCAGCAAAAAACCATCTTGGCCACTGGCTAGCCATAGCAGGAAATCTCTGAAAGTAAAGGTACAACACACACAAGCCCAAAAGCACACACACACACACACACACACACACACACACACACACACACACACACACACACACACACACACACACACACACACACACACACACACACACACACACACACACACACACACACACACACACACACACAGAGAGACAGACAGACACACACACACACACACACAGAGAGAGTCTGGTACAACTAATCTTGAGGGGACACACAATTCAGTCCCATTCAAAATCCTATTTTCCCTAACCCCTAACCATAACCATAAACCTAACTCTAACCCGTACTCTTACACTAACCCTTACCCTAACCTTAACCCTAAGCCTAGCCCTAGCTCCTAACCCTAAAACTAACCCTAGTTCCTAACCTTAACCCTAAACCTAAATCTAACCCTAACACTAATTCTAATCTTAACCATAAACACCCTAAAAATAGCATTTGACCTTGTGAGGACCAACAAAATGTCCCCAGTTGGTTAAATGTTTGTTTATGTACTATTCTTGTGGGGACTACTGGTCAAGAATAGCTCTGTGGACATTGAACCTTGCAGTAATCAACCAATCCTCTGCTCCCATAGACACAACAAACATACTGTACATGCAGTCAGACAGACAGAGGTCTGGGTACCTTTCATCCACACACGTACAGAGCCTTCAGAAAGTATTCATACCCCTTTACTTATTCCACATTTCGTAGTGTTACAGACGGAATTCAAAATGAAATCCATTTTCTTCTCTCACCCGTCTACACACAATACGCCATAATGACAAAGTCAAAACGTGTTTTTAGAAATTTGTGCAACTGTATTGAAAATGAAATACAGAAATATCTCATTTACATAATTATTCACACCCCTGACATGCTAGAATCACCTTTGACAGTGATTACAGCTGTGAGTCTGTCTGGGTAATTCTCTAAGAGTCATTACAGCTGTGAGTCTTTCTGGGTAATTCTCTAAGAGTGACTACAGCTGTGAGTCTTTCTGGGTAATTCTCTAAGAGTGATTACAGCTATGAGTCTGTCTGGGTTATTCTCTAAGAGTGATTACAGCTGTGAGTCTGTCTGGGTAATTCTCTAAGAGTGATTACAGCTGTGAGTCTGTCTGGGTAATTCTCTAAGAGTCATTACAGCTGTGAGTATGTCTGGGTAATTCTCTAAGAGTCATTACAGCTGTGAGTCTGTCTGGGTAAGTCTCTAAGAGTGATTACAGCTGTGAGTCTGTCTGGGTAAGTCTCTAAGAGTGATAACAGCTGTGAGTCTGTCTGGGTAAATCTCTAAGAGTGATAACAGCTGTGAGTCTGTCTGGGTAAATCTCTAAGAGTGATAACAGCTCTGAGTCTGCCTGGGTAAATCTCTAAGAGTGATTACAGCTGTGAGTCTGTCTGGGTAATTCTCTAAGAGCGATTACAGCTGTGAGTCTGTCTGAGTAATTCTCTAAGAGCTTTACACACCTGGATTGTACAATATTTTAACATTATTCTTGTTAAAAATTCTTCAAGCTCTGTGAAGTTGCTAGACTGACATTTTTTTGTCAAGCCATATATTTTGAAGACGATTTAAGTCAAAACTGTAGCCTGGTCAGGAACCCCTGGCCAGGAACATTCAAAGTCGTCTTAGTAAGCAACTAAAGCGTATATTTGGTCTTGTGTTTTAGGTTATTGTCCTGCTGGAAGGGGAATTTGTCTCCCAGTGTCTGTTGGAAAGCAGACTGAACCAGGTTTTCCTCCAGGATTTTGCCTGTGCTTATCTCTATTCCATTTATATATATCCTAAAAAAAAAACTACCTAGTCCTTGCCTATGACAGGTGTACTCATAACATGATTAAGCCACCACCATGCTTGAAAATATGAAGGGTGGTACTCAGTGATGTGTTGGATTGGACATAAGTTACTTTATGTGCTACATGTTTGCAGTGTTACTTTAGCGCCTTGTTGCAAACAGGACTCATGTTTGTTCTGTATAGGCTTCTTTCTTTTCACTCTGTCATTTAGGTTAGTATTGTGGAGTACATACAGTTTCTCCTATCACAGCCATTAAACTCTGTAACTGTTTTAAAGTCACCATTGGCCTCATGGTGAAATTCCTGAGCAGTTTCCTTCCTCTCCGGCTACTGAGTTGGGAAGGACGTATTGATACACCATCCAAATGGTAATTAATAGTTTCACCCTGCTCAAATGGATATTCAATGTCAGTTGTTTCTTCTTCTCCCATCTACCAATAGGGGCCCTTCTTTGAGAGGCATTCGAAAACCTTCATGGTCTTTGGCACAGCCAGAAGAGGACTGGCCACTCCTCATAGCCTGGTTCCTCTCTAGGTTTCTTCCTAGGTTTTGGCTGTTCTAGGGAGTTTTTCCTAGCCACCGTGCTTCTACACCTGCATTGCTTGCTGTTTGGGGTTTTAGGTTGGGGTTTCTGTACAGCACCTTGAGATATCAGCTGATGTAAGAAGGGCTATATAAATACATTTGATTTGATTTGATTTGTGGTTGAATCTACGTTTGAAATTCAGTGCTCGACTGAGGGATCTTACAGATAATTGTATGTGCTGGGTACATGTTAAACACTATTACTGCACACAGAGTGAGTCCATGCTACGTATTATGTGACTTGTTAAGTAAAGTATTACTCATGAACTTATTTAGGCTTGCCATAACAAAGGGGTTCAATACTTATTGACTCAAGATATTTCAGGTTTTCATATTTAAAGCCACAATATGTAACTTTTTGGGTGCCCCGAACAAATTCACATAGAAACTTGAGTTATAGATCTAACTGTCTGTGCTTCCGGTTCTTAAGTTTTGTTTTTGTGTCTTTTACTTTAAGTTCAAACAGCTGAATATACAATATCTTTGGTGATGGAAAATATATTTCCCAGCAGTTTAGATGGTACGATGATTCTCTACACTATACTTCATTGTTTTATCACATAAATTTACATTTAGGCAAACTATTAGAATTTTAGCCACCAGGTAATGGTGGAGCTATTTCTGCGTAGTGCACCTTTAATTCATTTATAATGAAAAATAATAATAAATGTACTTTGTGATTATGGGGTATTGTGTGTAGACCAGCGACACAAAATCTACATTTAATCCACAACTAAATTTGGAAAAATTCAAGGGGTGTGAATAGGTACTGTATATGCTCACAGACAGTAGTTTACACACACACACACACACAGAGATACACACATACACACTTACCGTGTGCTCTACCCTCTCTCTCTCTCTCTCTCTCTCTCTCTCTCTCTCTCTCTCTCTCTCTCCCTTTCTTTCTTTCAATTGAATAAAATTTGCTTTATTGGCATGATGTAACAATGTACATATTGCCAAAGCTTTCTCTCTCTCTCTCTCTCTCTCTCTCTCTCTCTCTCTCTCTCTCTCTCTCTCTCTCTCTCTCTCTCTCTCTCTCTCTCTCTCTCTCTCTCTCTCTCTCTCTCTCTCTCTCTCTCTGTCTCTGTCTCTGCCTCTGTCAATTTCAATTCAATTAAATTCAAGGGCTTTATTGGCATGGGAAACATGTGTTAACATTGCCAAAGCAAGTGACGTAGATAATATATAAAGTGAATATATAAAGTGAAATAAACAATCAAAATTAACAGTAAACATTACACATACAGACGTTTCAAAACAATAAAGACATTACAAATGTCATGTTATATATATACAGTGTTTTAACAATGTACAAATGGTAAAGGACATAAGATAAAATAAATAAGCATAAATATGGGTTGTATTTACAATGGTGTGTGTTCTTCACTGGTTGCCCTTTTCTCGTGGCAACAGGTCACAAATCTTGCTGCTGTGATGGCACACTGTGGCATTTCACCCAGTAGATATGGGAGTTCATCAAAATTGGATTTGTTTTCGAATTCTTTGTGGATCTGTGTAATCTGAGGGAAATATGTCTCTCTAATATGGTCATACATTGGGCAGGAGGTTAGGAAGTGCAGCTCAGTTTCCACCTCATTTTGTGGGCAGTGAGCACATAGCCTGTCTTCTCTTGAGAGCCATGTCTGCCTACGGCGGCCTTTCTCAGCAAGGCTATGCTCGCTGAGTCTGTACATAGTCAAAGCTTTCCTTAATTTTGGGTCAGTCACAGTGGTCAGGTATTCTGCCGCTGTGTACTCTCTGTGTAGGGCCAAATAGCATTCTAGTTTGCTCATTTTTTTTTGTTAAATTCTTTCCAATGTGTCAAGTAATTCTCTTTTTGTTTTCTCATGATTTGGTTGGGTCTGATTGTGCTGCTGTCCTGGGGCTCTGTAGGGTGTGTTTGTGTTTGTGAACAGAGCCCCAGGACCAGCTTCCTTATGGGACTCTTCTCCAGGTTTATCTCTCTGTAGGTGATGGCTTTGTTGTGGAAGGTTTGGGAATTGCTTCCTTTTAAGTGGTTATAGAATTTAACGGCTCTTTTCTGGATTTTGATAATTAGTGGGTATCGGCCTAATTCTGCTCTGCATGCATTATTTGGTGTTCTACGTTGTACACAGAGGATATTTTTGCAGAATTCTGCGTGCAGAGTCTTAATTTGGTGTTTGTCCCATTTTGTGAAGTCTTGGTTGGTGAGCGGACCCCAGACCTCACAACCATAAAGGGCAATGGGCTCTATGACTGATTCAAGTATTTTTAGCCAAATCCTAATTTGTATGTTGAAATGTATGTTCCTTTTGATGGCATAGAATGCCCTTCTTGCCTTGTCTCTCAGATCGTTCACAGCTTTGTGGAAGTTACCTGTGGCGCTGATGTTTAGGCCAAGGTATGTATAGTTTTTTTGTGTGCTCTAGGGCAACAGTGTCTAGATGGAATTTGTATTTGTGGTCCTGGTGACTAGACCTTTTATGGAACACCATTATTTTGGTCTTACTGAGATTTACTGTTAGGGCCCAGGTCTGACAGAATCTGTGCATAAGATCTAGGTTCTGCTGTAGGCCCTCCTTGGTTGGTGACAGAAGCACCAGATAATCAGCAAACAGCAGACATTTGACTTCGGATTCTAGTAGGCTGAGGCCGGGTGCTGCAGACTTTTCTAGTGCCCGCGCCAATTCGTTGATATATATGTTGAAGAGGGTGGGGCTTAAGCTGCATCCCTGTCTCACCCCAAGACCCTGTGCGAAGAAATGTGTGTGTTTTTGCCAATTTTAACTGCACACTTGTTGTTTGTGTACATGGATTTTATAATGTCGTATGTTTTACCCCCAACACCACTTTCCATCAGTTTGTATAGCAGACCCTCATGCTAAATTGAGTCGAAGGCTTTTTTGAAATCAACAAAGCAGGAGAAGGCTTTGCCTTTGTTTTGGTTTGTTTGGTTGTCAATTAGGGTGTGCAGGGTGAATAAATGGTCTGTTGTACAGTAATTTGGTAAAAAGCCAATTTGACATTTGCTCAGTACATTGTTTTCATTGAGGAAATGTACGAGTCTGCTGTTAATGATAATGCAGAGGATTTTCCCAAGGTTACTGTTGACGCATATTCCACGGTAGTTATTGGGGTCAAATTTATCTCCACTTTTGTGGATTGGGCTGATCAGTCCTTGGTTCCAAATATTGGGGAAGATGCCAGAGCTAAGGATGATGTTAAAGAGTTTTAGTATAGCCAATTGGAATTTGTTGTCTGTATATTTGATCATTTCATTGAGGATACCATCAACACCACAGGCCTTTTTAGGTTGGAGGGTTTTTATTTCGTCCTGTAACTCATTCAATGTAATTGGAGAATCCAGTGGGTTCTGGTAGTCTTTAATTGTTGATTCTAAGATCTGTATTTGAACATGTATATGTTTTTGCTCTTTATTCTTTGTTAAAGAGCCAAAAAGATTGGAGAAGTGTTTTACCCATACATCTTTGTTTTGGATAGATAATTATTTGTGTTGTTGTTTGTTTAGTGTTTTCCAATTTTCCCAGAAGTGGTTAGAATCTATGGATTCTTCAATTACATTGAGCTGATTTCTGACATGCTGTTCCTTCTTTTTCCGTAGTGTATTTCTGTATTGTTTTAGTGATTCACCATAGTGAAGGCGTAGTCTCAGGTTTTCCGGGTCTCTATGTTTTTGGTTGGACAGGTTTCTCAATTTCTGTCTCTGTCTCTGTCTCTGTCTCTGTCTCTGTCTCTGTCTCTGTATCTATCTGTCTCTCTCTCTGTCTCTCTCTGTCTCTGTCTCTGTCTCTTTCTCTGTCTCTGTCTCTCAATTTTCAATTGAATTCAATTTGCTTTATTGGCATGACGTAACAATGTACAAATTGCCAAAGCAAACTTTGGATATTTACAATATTAAAATAATAAGAATCAAATTTGTCAATGGGACAATAGTAACAACAATAACCAAGAGTCAAAATAACCATACATTGAACAATAACAATAAGCATACAGTAGAGGACATGTACAGGTTGATTGGTCTGTCAGACACTGTCCCTCATTTATGGCAGGCAGCAATGTAGTGTGCAGCCAACCCACAGCTCTCTGCGTCCTTCCCCAACAGGACGGGTAGCCTACTCTCATCAGAGAGGCCTTTGAAACCTTAAATACATATTTTTGACATTTCGTCAGGAAATGCAGTGCTGTCTCAGGTTCTGCTGTTGTGCAGTGGTTGCACAGCCTTTCCTCTACAGGGAGCCACGTTTTCCTGTGTCTACCCTTCTCAATAGCAAGGCTGTGCTCACTGAGCCTGTACTTTATCAAGGTTTTTCTAAGGTTTTCATCAGTGACCATGGTCAAATAGTTTGCAATGGTGTACTGTCGATTTAGCCAGATAGCCAGATTGCACTACATTTGGCTTTGTGCTTGTGTTTCCCAATAAGCAATGTAGTTTTGTTTTGATTGTAATTTGATTGTAATTTGTTTTATTCTGATTGATTGGATGTTCTGGTCCTGAGGCTTTAGTGTGTTAGTAGAACAGGTTTGTGAACTCAGCCCCAGGACCAGCTGGATGAGGGGACTCTTTTCTTTGCTCAGCTCTTGGCATTGCAGGGCTTGGTAATGATATGAGAGGTGGTGACTGTATTTTAGATGTCTCCAAAATGTAATTGCTCCTTTTTTAGTTTTTGTTATTAGTGGATATTGGCCTAATTCTGCCCTGCATGCATTGTTTGTAGTTTTCCTCTGGACATGTAGGAGAATCTTACATAACTCTGCATGCAGGGTTTCAATGGGGTGTTTGTCCCATTTGGTGAAATGTTGTTTTGCAAGTGGACCCCCCACCACGATGCCATAGAGTGCAGTTGTTTCAATGACACATTCAATTAGTTTTAGCCAAATTTTAATAGGTATTTCAATTTGAATTTGTTTTTTAAATTATTATTATTTATTTATTTGTTAAACATAAGTAGTTGTAGTGTGTGCAGTACTCTATATATTTTGTACCAATTGAGAACATTGCTCTAATTCCCTGAGATCTAGATCTTCTCTGGAAAATCATTATTTTAGTATTTTTGGGGTTTACTGCCAGGGCCCAGGTCTGGCAGTACTGCTCTAGCAGGTCCAGACTCTGCTGTAGGCCATGTGCGGCGGATGACAGCAGGCATAGGTAATCTGTGAAGAGTAGGCATTTAACCTCTGAATTGTGGAGACCAACACCAGGGGCTGAGGATTTTTCTATAATAGTCGCCAATTTATTTATGTAAATATTGAAGAGTGCAGGGCTCAGATTGCAACCCTGGCGAAGGCCCCGCACCTGGTTAAAGAATTCTGTTATTTTCTTGCCAATTTTAATACTGCACATATTGCCAGTATACATTGATTTCATTATGTCATATGTTTTACCCCTATGTTTTATCCTGTCTGCCAAATAGAATCAAATGCTTGTTGGAAGTGGATAAAGCGAGCGTATCATTTGGTATTATTTTGGTGGACATGTTTATCTATCAGGGTGCGTAGGGTGTAAATATGATCAGTCATGTGATGTTTTGGTGTAAATCCAATTTGGCTTTTACTCAAGACCTTGTGCTTATTAAGGAAGCTTAGAACTCTTCCATGTATAATACTACAGAAAACCTTCCCCAGGTTACTGTTCACACAAATGCCTCTGGAATTGTTTGGGTCAAATTTGTCTCCGTTCTTAAAGATTGGGGTTATGAGTCCTTGATTCCAGATGTCAGGGAAATAACCTACACTCAGGATCAAACTAAACAGTTTTAATATAGACAATTAATATAGACAATTTTGCACTAGTGAGTTTGAGCATTTCATTTAAGGTGCCATCAGGTCCGCATGCTTTTTTAAATTTGAGGGCCTGAAGTTTCTTATAGAGCTCCTGGTCAGTCATTGGGGCGTCCAATGGATTTTGATTGTCCTTTATAGATTTTACTAATACATTCAACTTTTCATGAATTTGGCGTTGTTCTGCGTTTGTGTCAATTTGAACGGTGTTGTAGAGTGTTTTAAAATGTGTTGTCCATATGTCACCATTTCGTATCGCTAATTCCTCTTGTTTAGATTTTTCTTGTTTTTTCCAATTTTGCCAGAAGTTGTTTGTGTTTATGGACTCCTCAATTAGTGTCAGCTGCTTGCTATTGTACTGTGCTTTATTGGTTCTGAGTGTACGTTTATAGAGTTTTAAAGTCTCACAGTAATGAAGGTTTAATTCATCAGTATTTGGGTCTGTGCTTTTAGTTGGTGTCACGCCCTGACCTTAGAGATCCTTCATTCTCAATGTTGGTTAGTTTCGGGGTGTGACTAGGGTGGGCATTCTAGTTTCTTTATTTCTAGGTTGGCTTGGTATGGTTCCCAATCAGAGGCAGCTGTCTATCGTTGTCTCTGATTGGGGATCATATTTAGGAAGTTTTTTCCCACCTGTTTGTTGTGGGGATCTTGTTTTTGTATTGTTACCTTTGAGCACGACAAAGCTGCACGTTCGTTTCTTTGCCCTCTATTGTTTTTTTGTGCCGGTTCACATAATAAAAGATGAACCCAAACCACTCTGCATTTTGGTCCGATTTTTTCAACAACTTTCGTGACAGTTGGATAGTGTTCTAAGTTTTTTCCTCATAATTTTACAAACTGCATCAAACCTGTTGTCATCTGTGGATTTTTTTATTTTTTTTAAAATCAATTTCAGGTGTGCTTCTTTTGCCATTTGCCTGAATATATAGTTGATGTTTTTTACTGCTAGATTGATGCCTTCTTCACTGTGAGTGAATGTGGTGTCCAGAAAGTTATCTTAGGGTGTCTGGATATTTTGGTTACAGGTTGCTTTCTGGTATTCTTCTGTGCTGTTTTGGGCCCATCTGTATGAACGTCTGATGTTGTACAGCTTACTGGGCTGTGAATGTGTGATTGATTCCATGTCTGTTCTTTGGAGGAACAACGTAATTTGGCTGTGATCAGACAGATGTGTAAGTGGCTTGACAGTGAATGAGCTGAGAGAGAAAGGATCAATGTCTGTAATCATATAGTCTACTGTGCTGTGGCCAAGAGGTGAGCAATAGGTGAATAACCTACCATTGACAAAGTACAGACCCAGGCTTCGACAGAGCTGCAACAGATCCCTTCTGTTTTTGTTGATGGTGCTGTCACTGTTGTTTCTATGGGGGAGATGAAGACAGTTAGAAACAGTATGGCCTGTAATAAAGCTTTCCCCTCGTGTGGTCGTTAGATCAGGTAGTGTTCCTGTGCTGGTATTTGTGTCCCCACAGATGAGCACATTTCCCTGGGTCTGGAAATGGTATGTCTCTTCCTCAAGGGTGGGGAAGATCTCCTCTGAGTAATGGGGGGGGGGGGGGGGTATATTGTGCAAAGGAACACATATTTTTCTGTCAGTACAAGTTATTTTTTCAGTTTTAACCAAATGTGATATTTACCAATTTTGAGGGGATCAATTCGATTTTGTAGTTTGGATTTGTACCAAATCCCTCTATTGACAGAGCTGTGTTTCTGTGATGGCACAATTACCTCTTTGTAGCCTGTGGGACAGTGAGTGAAAATGTCAGCCTTATACCATGTCTCATGCAGAATGATGACATCACCTTTAAGATTTTTGTTGAACTCCAGTGCTAAACTCTTCAGTCCAAAGGTTGATGGGTTTAGGCCCTGAATGTTCCACATCCTAACTGATAGGTTGATGGGTTTAGGCCCTGAATGTTCCACATCCTAACTGATAGGTTGATGAGTTTAGACCCTGAATGTTCCCCATCCTAACTGATAGGTTGATGAGTTTAGGCCCTGAATGTTCTACATGCTAACTGATAGGTTGATGAGTTTAGACCCTGAATGTTCCACATCCTAACTGATAGGTTGATGAGTTTAGGCCCTGAATGTTCTACATGCTAACTGATAGGTTGATGGGTTTAGGCCCTGAATGTTCTACATGCTAACTGATAGGTTGATGCGTTTAGGCCCTGAATGTTCTACATGCTAACTGATAGGTTGATGAGTTTAGGCCCTGAATGTTCTACATGCTAACTGATAGGTTGATGAGTTTAGGCCCTGAATGTTCCACATCCTAACTGATAGGTTGATGAGTTTAGGCCCTGAATGTTCCACATCCTAACTGATAGGTTGATGAGTTTAGGCCCTGACTGTTCCACATCCTAACTGATAGGTTGATGAGTTTAGGCCCTGAATGTTCCACATCCTAACTGATAGGTTGATGAGTTTAGGCCCTGAATGTTCCACATGCTGACTGATGGGTTGATGAGTTTAGACCCTGAATGTTCCACATGCTAACTGATAGGTTGATGAGTTTAGGCCCTGAATGTTCCACATGCTGACTGATAGGTTGATGAGTTTAGGCCCTGAATGTTCCACATGCTGACTGATAGGTTGATGAGTTTAGGCCCTGAATGTTCCACATGCTGACTGATAGGTTGATGAGTTTAGGCCCTGAATGTTCCACATGCTGACTGATAGTGATTTCATGTTGCAAAAAGAAAGAATAGCAGTCAGAACTACAGTAACTACTAAGTTGTTAAGAGTGAGTCTCTCTCTCTCTCTCTCTCTCTCTCTCACACACACACACACTTAACAAAGCAAGCACAGTCAGCAACACACAACACATGCAGGCAGTTGTCGTGTGGCTGGGTTTAGCTGTAATTGATCTATCTTAATTTCTTCCTCTTTGTTTATCATGTTCGCTCTCTCTCTCTCTCTCTCTCTCTCTCTCTCTCTCTCTCTCTCTCTCTCTCTCTCTCTCTCTCTCTCTCTCTCTCTCTAAATTCCCTGTCCATCTTTCTTTCTCACTTGATGACCCTTCTCTCTCTCTCTCTCTCTCTCTAAATGCCCTGTCCATCTATCTCTCTCTCTAAATGCCCTGTCCATCTATCTCTCTCTCTAAATTCCCTGTCCATCTCTCTTTCTCACTTGATGACCCTTCTCTCTCTCTCTCTCTCTCTCTCTCTAAATGCCCTGTCCATCTATCTCTCTCTCTAAATTCCCTGTCCATCTCTCTTTCTCACTTGATGACCCTTCTCTCTCATCACTCTCTCTCTCTCTCTAAATTCCCTGTCCATCTCTCTACCTCACTTGATGACCCTTCTCTCTCTCTCTCTCTCTCTCTCTCTCTCTCTCTCTCTCTCTCTCTCTCTCTCTCTCTCTCTCTAAATGCCCTGTCCATCTATCTCTCTCTCTAAATGCCCTGTCCATCTCTCTATCTAACTTGATGACCCTTCTCTCTCATCACTCTCTCTCTCTCTAAATTCCCTGTCCATCTCTCTATCTCACTTGATGACCCTTCTCTCTCATCCCTCTCTCTCTCTCTCTAAATGCCATGTCCATCTCTCTATCTCACTTGATGACCCTTCTCTCTCTCTCTCTAAATGCCCTGTCCATCTATCTCTCTCTCTAAATGCCCTGTCCATCTCTCTCTGTAGCTGCTTCATCCTGTACCCCCACCCCCTTCCTCTCCTCCGACCTATGACGTCCCATAGAGCGGTGGGCCATGAAGCTGGTGTTGGTCTGGGTTGCTGTCTTGCCATCTCCATGGGTGGTCCTGGTTCCCTTTTCTACTGTGCTGTTTGTACAGTTCAGAGAGCCTTGTTGTTCTGGCATGTCTCTCCATGCTGGCCAAAGCCTCGGGCCTGCTGCCTGTTTTCTTTAACATGCTGATACATCTGCAGGATTTTGAAGAAAGAAGGAAGAAGAGAGAACAAGACACATGAGAGAAAGAAGGCAGGAGAGATAGATGGGGGGAGGAGAGAGAGAGAGAGAGATCAGGACACATGAAGAGTGAGTCTCTCTCTCTCTCTCTCTCTCTCTCTCTCTCTCTCTCTCTCTCTCTCTCTCTCTCACACACACACACTTAACAAAGCAAGCACAGTCAGCAACACACAACACATGCAGGCAGTTGTCGTGTGGCTGGGTTTAGCTGTAATTGATCTATCTTAATTTCTTCCTCTTTGTTTATCATGTTCGCTCTCTCTCTCTCTCTCTCTCTCTCTCTCTCTCTCTCTCTCTCTCTCTCTCTCTCTCTCTCTCTCGCTCTCTCGCTCTCTCTCTCTCTCTCTCTCTCTCTCTCTCTCTCTCTCTCTCTCTCTCTCTCTCTCTCTCTCTCTCTCTCTCTCTCTCTCTCTCTCTCTCTCTCTCTCTCTAAATTCCCTGTCCATCTCTCTTTCTCACTTGATGACCCTTCTCTCTCTCTCTCTCTCTAAATGCCCTGTCCATCTATCTCTCTCTCTAAATTCCCTGTCCATCTCTCTTTCTCACTTGATGACCCTTCTCTCTCTCTCTCTCTCTCTCTCTCTCTAAATGCCCTGTCCATCTATCTCTCTCTCTAAATGCCATGTCCATCTCTCTTTCTCACTTGATGACCCTTCTCTCTCTCTGTCTCTCTCTCTCTCTCTCTAAATGCCCTGTCCCTCTCTCTCTCTCTCTCTAAATTCCCTGTCCATCTCTCTTTCTCACTTGATGACCCTTCTCTCTCTCTCTCTCTCTCTCTCTAAATGCCCTGTCCATCTATCTCTCTCTCTAAATTCCCTGTCCATCTCTCTTTCTCACTTGATGACCCTCCTCTCTCATCACTCTCTCTCTCTCTCTAAATTCCCTTTCCATCTCTCTTTCTCACTTGATGACCCTTCTCTCTCTCTCTCTCTCTCTCTCTCTCTGCAGGATTTTGAAGAAAGAAAGAAGGAAGAAGAGAGAACAAGACACATGAGAGAAACAAGGCAGGAGAGATAGATGGGGGGAGGAGAGAGAGAGAGAGAGATCAGGACACATGAAGAGTGAGTCTCTCTCTCTCTCTCTCTCTCTCTCTCTCTCTCACACACACACACACACACTTAACAAAGCAAGCACAGTCAGCAAGAAGAGAGAGAGAGAGAAAGGGATGGACGGGTGTAGCAGTGTGATGTTGTTCCCCTAGATTATGCACCAAATTACACACAAGGACCATTTCAAATAGGCCAGGTCAAGAAGGGATGTTAATAATTTGATAATAATAATAATTCAGTGTGTTTTTAAATGTAATTACAGCTGCATAGCTAATGTTAGTTTTTGGTGTACAAACACTTTTTCATATCTATATTGTACATACACGTGATTGTAAAGGTTTTGTATATTTTGGTTTGGTCCATCGCGGGTTATCTGTATTTCCGTACCCCCTTATTGTTCTCTTTTGCCTGACCTTCAGCTAGCAAGGTATGTTGTCCTTGGCTCCCAAATTGTTCAATATAAAACCGTGGTAATGTTACACAATGTGCTGTTATGCAACCATAAGTTTGTTACAATGTGGACAATATAAAGATTTATGTTAACAAGTTTCACTGA